>NW_028147973.1:5000-81310 GCF_008360975.1 Lichenostomus cassidix
ACCACGTTACTCACCTGAAAACGATCCTACTTCCAGAGCCGGCCGTTCTAACGCACACCCCACCGCACGCCGTACGCACCTAAACCTCGTCCCGCTTCCAAAACCGCGCCTTCTAACTCCACCTGCACGGCGTGAACGCTCTAACGCAAACTCCCAGAGGTCCGCTAAACGCCTAGAATGACTGCTACTTACACGTCCGCCGACTCTCGCTCCGACTCTACCCCGCACGTCGCCAAGCTCAACGACAACCTCCTTCGTTATCCCGCGACACGAAGTCCAACCCTTCCCACGAAAACCCACGTCTCCGAATACGCTCCTTACCTACCCGACCGCTATACATCCGACCCTTCCACACGCCATACGCGCCTCAAAATCTCCCTCCTCCCTCACGCCACAAAACTAATGACACGTCTTCACAAAACGCTACCTACCTCACGGACGTCCCGATTCCCCACGCAAAAACTCTACCTCCGCCTATTCACCGTAAACGACGCATCTCTCATAAGCCCCCCTACCCCATCCACGAACTACCGCGCCGCCTCTTTAACGCACACTACGACACTACAACATACCCTCCTCACACGTCCAAACACCTTACTCAACAACATCGACCCTCGGAACACCTCCCGAACAACCACCCGTATCCACAAATAACCCTCTCAATGCACCCACATCCTCCTTCCATTACACACGCAAAACTTCCACCGCAAACAAAATCAATGCACTGCACGCCCCCAGACTTTCTACAAACACCACAAAACAAAGACTGCGAAACACACTAGTCTATTTCCACAACAATGCTTCTTCCCTCATACACGACCCACAAATAACAACGACGCCAACATCTCCGCTCTACGTGCACGTCCACCCCTATTTCCTTATACATATCCCACAAAAAACCAGGTCCCAATCACAGGTCCTCCAACTCCAATTCCAAATCACTTCCTTGATAAAGATCCCAGGACAAACCACCTCTCCATCACAGGCCCTCCAAGTCCACTACCAGATCACTCACTTTCTACAAGTCCCAGGAACAACCAGCTCTCCATCACACGCCCTCCAACTCCACTTCCACATCACTTCCTTTATACATATGCCACAAAAACCCAGATCTCCATCACACGCCCGCCAAGGCCACCTCCACACCACTTACTTCCTACACACGGCAACGCAATCCACGTCTCCAGCAAAGGCGCTCCAAATCCACTTCCAGGTCACTTACTTTGTACAGATCCAAGGAAAAAACACCTCTCCATAACAGACCGACCAAATCCACTTCCAGATCACTTACTTTGTACACATCCCAAAAAAACCCACATCTCCATCACGGGCCCTCCAACTCCACTTCTAGGTCACTTACTTTATACACCTCCCAGGAAAAACCAGCTCTCCAGCACAGACGCTCTAAGTCCACCTCCAGCTCACTTACTTTATACACATCCAAAAAACCCAGATCTCCATCACCGACCCTCCAACTCCACTTCCAAACCACTTCCTTTATACACATCCCGGGAAAACACACAGCTCCATCAGTTCACATCCCAGCAAAAACCACATCTCCACCACGGACGCTCAAAGTCAATTTCCAAGTCACTTCCTCTGTACACATCCCACAAAAAACCAGGTCTCCAGCACGTACACTCCAAGTCCACTTCCAGCTCACTGACTTTGTACACATCCCAGGAAAAACCAACTCTCCACCACAGACCCTCCAACTCCACCTCCACGCAACTTACTTTCTACAGACCGCGGGGAAATCCAGGTCTCCAGCACCGACGCTCCAAATCCACTTCCACATCACTTACTTTGCACAGAGCCCAGAAAAACCTGGTCTCCATCACACGCCCTCCAAGTCCACTTCCACTTCACTTACTTTGTACACATCCCAGGAAAAACCAGATCTCCAGCACGCTCGCTCCAAGTCCACTTCCAGCTCACTGACTTTGTACACATCCCAGGAAAAACCAGGTCTCCACCACAGGACCTCCAAATCCACTTCCAGGTCACTTACATTGTACACCTCCCAGAATAAAACCACCTATCCATCACAACACCTACAACTCCACCTCCACACCACTTACTTCCTACACACCACAAAGCAATCCACGTCTCCATCACAAACGCTCCAAGTCCAATTCCAGGTCACTTACTTTCTACACCTCCCAGAAAAAAACAGCTCTCCATCACAGCCCCTCCAAGTCCAATTCCAGATCACTCACTTTCTACACATACCAAAAAAAAACAGCTCTCCAGCACAGACGCTCCAAGTCCACTTCCAGGTCACTTACTTTGTACACATCCCAGGAAAACACAGGTCTCCAGAACACACGCTCCAAGTCCACTTCCAGGTCACTTACTTTGTACACATCCCAGGAAAAAACAGGTCTCCATCACAGGCCCTCCAAGTCCACCTCCACGCCACTTACTTTCTACAGACCGCAGGGCAATCCAGGACTCCAGCACAGAAGCTCCAAGTCCACTTCCAGGTCACTTACTTTGTACACATCCCAGGAAAACACAGGTCTCCAGAACACACGCTCCAAGTCCACTTCCAGGTCACTTACTTTGTACACATCCCAGGAGAAAACAGGTCTCCAGCACAGGCCCTCCAAGTCCACTTCCACGTCACTTACTTTCTACAGATCCCAGAAAAAACCAGGTCTCCATCACAGGGCCTCCAAGTCCACTTCCAGGTCACTTAGTTTGTACACATCCCAGGAAAACACAGATCTACATCACGGGCCCTCCAAGTCCACTTCCTGGTCACTTACTTTGTACAGATCCCAGAAAAAACCACCTCTCCATCACAGGCCCTCCAAGTCCACCTCCACGCCACTTACTTTCTACAGACCGCGGGGCAATCCAGGTCTCCAGCACATACGCTCCAAGTCCACTTCCAGGTCACTTACGTTCTACGGACTGCGGGGCAATCCAGGTCTCCAGCATGGATGCCCCAAGTCCACTTCCAGGACACTTACTTTGTACACATCCCAGAAAACACCAGGTCTCCATCACAGGCCCTCCAAGTCCACCTCCACGCCACTTCCTTTCTACAGACCACGGGGCAATCCAGGTCTCCAGCACGGACGCTCCAAGTCCACTTCCAGGACACTTACTTTGTACACATCCCAGGAAAAACCAGGTCTCCAGCACAGGCCCTCCAAGTCCACTTCCAGGTCACTTACTTTGTACACATCCCAGGAAAAACGAGCTCTCCATCACAGGCCCTCCAAGTCCACCGCCACGCCACTTACTTTCTACAGACCGTGGGGAAATCCAGGCCTCCAGCATGGACGCTCCAAGTCCACCTCCAGGTCACTTACCTTATACAGATCCCAGGAAAAACCAGGTCTCCATCACAGGCCCTCCAAGTCCACTTCCAGGTCACTTACTTTGTACACATCCCAGGAAAACACAGCTCTCCAGCATGGATGCTCCAAGTCCACTTCCAGGTCACTTACTTTCTACAGATCCCAGGAAAAAACAGGTCTCCATCACAGGCCCTCCAAGTCCACTTCCAGGTCACTTACTTTGTACACATCCCAGGAAAAACCGGCTCTACGACACGGACGCTCCAAGTCCACTTCCAGGTCACTTACTTTGTACAGATCCCAGGAAAATCCAGGTCTCCAGCACGGGCCCTCCAAGTCCACTTCCAGGTCACTTACTTTGTACACATCCCAGGAAAAAACAGGTCTCCATCACAGGCCCTCCAAGTCCACTTCCACGTCACTTACTTTGTAGAGATCCCAGAAAAAAACAGGTCTCCATCACAGGCCCTCCAAGTCCACTTCCAAGTCACTTAGTATGTATACATCCCAGGAAAAACCAGGTCTCCATCACAGGCCCTCCAAGTCCACTTCCAGGTCACTTACTTTGTACACATCCCAGGAAAACACAGGTCTCCATCACAGGCCCTCCAAGTCCACCTCCATGCCACTTACTTACTACAGATGCCAGGAAAAACCAGGTCTCCCTCACAGGCCCTCCAAGTCCACTTCCAGGTCACTGACATTGTACAGATTCCAGGAAAAACCGGCTCTCCGACACGGACGCTCCAAGTCCACTTCCAGGTCACTTACCTTGTACAGATCCCACAAAAAAACAGGTCTCCATCACAGGCCCTCCAACTCCACTTCCAGGTCACTTACTTCGCACAGATCCCAGACAAAAACAGGTCTCCATCACAGGCCCTCCAAATCCACTTCCAGGTCACTTACTTTATACACATCCCAGACAAAACCAGGTCTCCATCACAGGCCCTCCAAGTCCACCTCCACGCCACTTACATTCCACACACCGCAGGGAAATCCAGGTCTCCAGCACGGACGCTCCAAGTCCACTTCCATGTCACTTACCTTGTACAGATCCCACGAAAAACCAGGTCTCCATCACAGGCCCTCCAAGTCCACTTCCAGGTCACTTACTTTGCACAGATCCCAGACAAAAACAGGTCTCCATCACAGTCCCTCCAAGTCCACCTCCACGCCACTTAATTTGTACGGACCACGGGGCAATCCAGGCCTCCAGCATGAACGCTCCAAGTCCACTTCCAGCTCACTTACTTTCTACAGATCCCAGGAAAAAACAGGTCTCCATCACAGGCCCTCCAAGTCCACTTCCAGATCACTGACATTGTACAGATCCCAGAAAAAAACAGGTCTCCAACACAGGCCCTCCAAGTCCACCTCCACGCCACTTCCTTTCTACAGACCACGGGGCAATCCAGCTCTACGACACGGACACTCCAAGTCCACTTCCAGGTCACTTACTTTGTACACATCCCAGGAAAAAACAGGTCTCCATCACAGGCCCTCCAAGTCCACTTCCACGTCACTTACTTTGTACAGATCCCAGAAAAAACCAGGTCTCCATCACGGGCCCTCCAAGTCCACTTCCAGGTCACTTAGTTTGTACACATCCCAGGAAAACACAGGTCTCCAGCACAGGCCCTCCAAGTCCACCTCCACGCCACTTACTTTCTACGGACCGCGGGGCAATCCAGGCCTCCAGCATGAATGCTCCAAGCCCACTTCCAGGTCACTTACTTTCTACAGATCCCAGGAAAAAACAGGTCTCCATCACAGGCCCTCCAAGTCCACTTCCAGATCACTGACATTGTAAAGAACCCAGAAAAAAACAGGTCTCCAACACAGGCCCTCCAAGTCCACCTCCACGCCACTTACTTCCTACAGACCGCAGGGCAATCCAGCTCTCCAGCACGGATGCTCCAAGTCCACTTCCAGGTCACTTACTTTCTACAGATCCCAGGAAAAAACAGGTCTCCATCACAGGCCCTCCAAGTCCACTTCCAGGTCACTTACTTCGCACAGATCCCAGACAAAAACAGGTCTCCATCACAGGCCCTCCACGTCCACCTCCACGCCACTTAATTTCTACGGACCACGGGGCAATCCAGCTCTCCAGCACGGATGCTCCAAGTCCACTTCCAGGTCACTTACTTTGTACAAATCCCAGACAAAACCAGGTCTCCATCACAGGCCCTCCAAGTCCACCTCCACGCCACTTACATTCCACACACCTCAGGGAAATCCAGGTCTCCAGAACGGACGCTCCAAGTCCACTTCCATGTCACGTACCTTGTACAGATCCCACAAAAAACCAGGTCTCCATCACAGGCCCTCCAAGTCCACCTCCACGCCACTTACATTCCACACACCTCAGGGAAATCCAGGTCTCCAGAACGGACGCTCCAAGTCCACTTCCATGTCACGTACCTTGTACAGATCCCACGAAAAACCAGGTCTCCATCACAGGCCCTCCAAGTCCACTTCCAGGTCACTTATCTTGTACAGATCCCAGGAAAAACCAGGTCTCCAGCACAGGCCCTCCAAGTCCACTTCCAGGTCACTTACTTTGTACAGATCCCAGAAAAAACCACGCCTCCATCACAGGCCCTCCAAGTCCACCTCCACGCCACTTACTTTCTACAGACCACGGGGCAATCCAGCTCTTCAGCACGGACGCTCCAAGTCCACTTCCAGGTCACTGACATTGTACAGATCCCAGGAAAAACCAGCTCTCCATCACAGGCCCTCCAAGTCCACTTCCAGGTCACTTACTTAGTACAGATCCCAGGAAAAAACAGGTCTCCATCACAGGCCCTCCAAGTCCACCTCCACGCCACTTACTTTCTACAAACCGCGGGGCAATCCAGGCCTCCAGCACAATTGCTCCAAGTCCACTTCCAGGTCACTTACGTTCTACGGACCGCGGGGCAATCCAGGTCTCCAGCATGGATGCCCCAAGTCCACTTCCAGGTCACTTACTTTGTACACATCCCAGAAAACACCAGATCTCCATCACAGGCCCGCCAAGTCCACCTCCACGCCACTTACTTTCTACAGACCGCGGGGCAATCCAGGTCTCCAGCACGGACGCTCCAAGTCCACTTCCAGGACACTTACTTTGTACAGATCCCAGGAAAAACAGGTCTCCCTCACAGGCCCTCCAAGTCCACTTCCAGGTCACTTACTTTGTACACATCCCAGGAAAAACCAGGTCTCCATCACGGGCCCTCCAAGTCCACTTCCACGCCACTTACTTTGTACACATCCCAGGAAAAACCAGGTCTCCAGCACAGGCCCTCCAAGTCCACTTCCAGGTCACTTACTTTCTACAGACCGTGGGGAAATCCAGGCCTCCAGCATGGATGCTCCAAGTCCACTTCCAGGTCACTTACCTTATACAGATCCCAGGAAAAACCAGGTCTCCATCACGGGCCCTCCAAGTCCGCTTCCAGGTCACTTACTTTGTACACATCCCAGGAAAACACAGATCTCCATCACGGGCCCTCCAAGTCCACTTCCAGATCACTTGCTTTGTACAGATCCCAGGAAAAAACAGGTCTCCATCACAGGCCCTCCAAGTCCACTTCCACGTCACTTACTTTGTACAGATCCCAGAAAAAAACAGGTCTCCATCACAGGCCCTCCAAGTCCATTTCCAGGTCACTTACTTTGTACAGATCCCAGGAAAAACCAGATCTCCATCACGGGCCCTCCAAGTCCACTTCCAGATCACTTACTTTCCACAGATCCCAGGAAAAAACAGGTCTCCATCACAGGCCCTCCAAGTCCACTTCCACGTCACTTACTTTGTACAGATCCCAGAAAAAAACAGGTCTCCATCACAGGCCCTCCAAGTCCACTTCCAAGTCACTTAGTATGTACACATCCCAGGAAAAACCAGATCTCCATCACAGGCCCTCCAAGACCACTTCCAGGTCACTTAGTTTGTACACATCCCAGGAAAACACAGGTCTCCAGCACAGGCCCTCCAAGTCCACCTCCACGCCACTTACTTACTACAGATCCCAGGAAAAACCAGGTCTCCAACACGGACGCTCCAAGTCCACTTCCAGGTCACTTACTTTGTACACATCCCAGGAAAAACCAGGTCTCCATCACAGGCCCTCCAAGTCCACCTCCACGCCACTTACTTTCTACAAATCCCAGAAAAAAACATGTCTCCATCACACGCCCTCCAAGTCCACTTCCAGGTCACTTACTTTGTACACGTCCCAGAATAAAACCAGCTCTCCATCAAAGACCCTCCAACTCCACCTCCACACCACTTCCTTTCTACAGACCGCAAGGCAATCCAGCTCTCCAGCACGGACGCTCCAACTCCACTTCCAGGTCACTTACTTTGTACAGATCCCAAAAAAAAACAGCTCTACATCACAGACCCTCCAAGTCCACCCCCACACCACTTACTTTCTACAGACCACGGGGCAATCCAGCTCTCCAGCATAGACGCTCCAACTCCACTTCCAGGTCACTTACTTTATACACATCCCAAAAAAAAACCAGCTCTCCATCAAAGGCTCTCCAAGTCCACCGCCACGCCACTTCCTTTCTACAGACCGCGGGGAAATCCAGGTCTCCAGCATGGACGCTCCAAGTCCACTTCCAGGTCACTTACTTTATACACATCCAAGGAAAAACCAGCTCTCCATCACAGACCCTCCAAATCCACTTCCAGGTCACTTACTTGGTACACATCCCAGCAAAAACCACCTCTCCCACACAGACGCGCCAACTCCACTTCCAGCTCACTTACTTTATACACATCCCAAAAAAAACCAGATCTCCAGCACTGAACGCTCCAAGTCCACTTCCAGGTCACTTACTTTCTACAGATCCCAGGAAAAACCACCTCTCCATCACAGGCCCTCCAAGTCCACTTCCAGGTCACTTACTTTGCACAGATCCCAGAAAAAACCACCTCTCCATCACAGGCCCTCCAAGTCCACCTCCACGCCACTTACTTTCTACGGACCGCGGGGCAATCCAGGCCTCCAGCATGAATGCTCCAAGTCCACTTCCAGGTCACTTACTTTCTACAGATCCCAGGAAAAACCAGGTCTCCATCACAGGCCCTCCAAGTCCACTTCCAGATCACTGACATTGTAAAGAACCCAGAAAAAAACAGGTCTCCAACACAGGCCCTCCAAGTCCATCTCCACGCCACTTACTTTCTACAGACCGCGGGGCAATCCAGCTCTCCAGCACGGACGCTCCAAGTCCACTTCCAGGTCACTTACTTTCTACAGATCCCAGGAAAAACCAGGTCTCCATCACAGGCCCTCCAAGTCCACCTCCACGCCACTTACTTACTACAGACCGCAGGGCAATCCAGGACTCCAGCACGGACGCTCCAAGTCCACTTCCAGGTCACTTACTTTGTACAGATCCCAGGAAAAAACAGGTCTCCATCACAGGCCCTCCAAGTCCACCTCCACGTCACTTACTTTGTACACATCCCAGGAAAACACAGGTCTCCATCACAGGCCCTCCAAGTCCACTTCCAGGTCACTGACATTGTACAGATCCCAGGAAAAACCAGCTCTCCATCACAGGCCCTCCAAGTCCACTTCCAGGTCACTTACTTTGTACAGATCCCAGGAAAAAACAGATCTCCATCACAGGGCCTCCACGTCCACCTCCACGCCACTTACTTTCTACGGACCGCGAGGCAATCCAGCTCTCCAGCACGGACGCTCCAAGTCCACTTCCAGGTCACTTACTTTGTACACATCCCAGGAAACCAGGTCTCCATCACAGGCCCTCCAAGTCCACCTCCACGTCACTTACATTCCACAGACCGCGGGGAAATCCAGGTCTCCAGCACGGACGCTCCAAGTCCACTTCCAGGTCACTTACCTTGTACAGATCCCAGGAAAAACCAGCTCTCCAGCACGGGCCCTCCAAGTCGACTTCCACGTCACTTACTTTGTAGAGATCCCAGAAAAAAACAGGTCTCCATCACAGGCCCTCCAAGTCCACTTCCAAGTCACTTAGTATGTACACATCCCAGAAAAAACCAGATCTCCATCACAGGCCCTCCAAGTCCACTTCCAGGTCACTGACATTGTACAGATCCCAGGAAAAACCAGGTCTCCATCACAGGCCCTCCAAGTCCACTTCCAGGTCACTTACTTTGTACACATCCCAGGAAAAAACAGGTCTCCATCACAGGCCCTCCAAGTCCACTTCCACGTCACTTACTTTGTAGAGATCCCAGAAAAAAACAGGTCTCCATCACAGGCCCTCCAAGTCCACTTCCAAGTCACTTAGTATGTACACTTCCCAGGAAAAACCAGGTCTCCATCACAGGCCCTCCAAGTCCACTTCCAGGTCACTTACTTTGTACACATCCCAGGAAAAAACAGGTCTCCATCACAGGCCCTCCAAGTCCACTTCCACGTCACTTACTTTGTAGAGATCCCAGAAAAAAACAGGTCTCCATCACAGGCCCTCCAAGTCCACTTCCAAGTCACTTAGTATGTACACTTCCCAGGAAAAACCAGGTCTCCATCACAGGCCCTCCAAGTCCACCTCCACGCCACTTACTTTCTACAGACCGCAGGGCAATCCAGGACTCCAGCACAGAAGCTCCAAGTCCACTTCCAGGTCACTTACTTTGTACACATCCCAGGAAAACACAGGTCTCCAGAACACACGCTCCAAGTCCACTTCCAGGTCACTTACTTTGTACACATCCCAGGAGAAAACAGGTCTCCAGCACAGGCCCTCCAAGTCCACTTCCACGTCACTTACTTTCTACAGATCCCAGAAAAAACCAGGTCTCCATCACAGGGCCTCCAAGTCCACTTCCAGGTCACTTAGTTTGTACACATCCCAGGAAAACACAGATCTACATCACGGGCCCTCCAAGTCCACTTCCTGGTCACTTACTTTGTACAGATCCCAGAAAAAACCACCTCTCCATCACAGGCCCTCCAAGTCCACCTCCACGCCACTTCCTTTCTACAGACCGCGGGGCAATCCAGGTCTCCAGCACATACGCTCCAAGTCCACTTCCAGGTCACTTACGTTCTACGGACTGCGGGGCAATCCAGGTCTCCAGCATGGATGCCCCAAGTCCACTTCCAGGACACTTACTTTGTACACATCCCAGGAAAAACCAGGTCTCCAGCACAGGCCCTCCAAGTCCACTTCCAGGTCACTTACTTTGTACACATCCCAGGAAAAACGAGCTCTCCATCACAGGCCCTCCAAGTCCACCGCCACGCCACTTACTTTCTACAGACCGTGGGGAAATCCAGGCCTCCAGCATGGACGCTCCAAGTCCACCTCCAGGTCACTTACCTTATACAGATCCCAGGAAAAACCAGGTCTCCATCACAGGCCCTCCAAGTCCACTTCCAGGTCACTTACTTTGTACACATCCCAGGAAAACACAGCTCTCCAGCATGGATGCTCCAAGTCCACTTCCAGGTCACTTACTTTCTACAGATCCCAGGAAAAAACAGGTCTCCATCACAGGCCCTCCAAGTCCACTTCCAGGTCACTTACTTTGTACACATCCCAGGAAAAACCGGCTCTACGACACGGACGCTCCAAGTCCACTTCCAGGTCACTTACTTTGTACAGATCCCAGGAAAATCCAGGTCTCCAGCACGGGCCCTCCAAGTCCACTTCCAGGTCACTTACTTTGTACACATCCCAGGAAAAAACAGGTCTCCATCACAGGCCCTCCAAGTCCACTTCCACGTCACTTACTTTGTAGAGATCCCAGAAAAAAACAGGTCTCCATCACAGGCCCTCCAAGTCCACTTCCAAGTCACTTAGTATGTATACATCCCAGGAAAAACCAGGTCTCCATCACAGGCCCTCCAAGTCCACTTCCAGGTCACTTACTTTGTACACATCCCAGGAAAACACAGGTCTCCATCACAGGCCCTCCAAGTCCACCTCCATGCCACTTACTTACTACAGATGCCAGGAAAAACCAGGTCTCCCTCACAGGCCCTCCAAGTCCACTTCCAGGTCACTGACATTGTACAGATTCCAGGAAAAACCGGCTCTCCGACACGGACGCTCCAAGTCCACTTCCAGGTCACTTACCTTGTACAGATCCCACAAAAAAACAGGTCTCCATCACAGGCCCTCCAACTCCACTTCCAGGTCACTTACTTCGCACAGATCCCAGACAAAAACAGGTCTCCATCACAGGCCCTCCAAATCCACTTCCAGGTCACTTACTTTATACACATCCCAGACAAAACCAGGTCTCCATCACAGGCCCTCCAAGTCCACCTCCACGCCACTTACATTCCACACACCGCAGGGAAATCCAGGTCTCCAGCACGGACGCTCCAAGTCCACTTCCATGTCACTTACCTTGTACAGATCCCACGAAAAACCAGGTCTCCATCACAGGCCCTCCAAGTCCACTTCCAGGTCACTTACTTTGCACAGATCCCAGACAAAAACAGGTCTCCATCACAGTCCCTCCAAGTCCACCTCCACGCCACTTAATTTGTACGGACCACGGGGCAATCCAGGCCTCCAGCATGAACGCTCCAAGTCCACTTCCAGCTCACTTACTTTCTACAGATCCCAGGAAAAAACAGGTCTCCATCACAGGCCCTCCAAGTCCACTTCCAGATCACTGACATTGTACAGATCCCAGAAAAAAACAGGTCTCCAACACAGGCCCTCCAAGTCCACCTCCACGCCACTTCCTTTCTACAGACCACGGGGCAATCCAGCTCTACGACACGGACACTCCAAGTCCACTTCCAGGTCACTTACTTTGTACACATCCCAGGAAAAAACAGGTCTCCATCACAGGCCCTCCAAGTCCACTTCCACGTCACTTACTTTGTACAGATCCCAGAAAAAACCAGGTCTCCATCACGGGCCCTCCAAGTCCACTTCCAGGTCACTTAGTTTGTACACATCCCAGGAAAACACAGGTCTCCAGCACAGGCCCTCCAAGTCCACCTCCACGCCACTTACTTTCTACGGACCGCGGGGCAATCCAGGCCTCCAGCATGAATGCTCCAAGCCCACTTCCAGGTCACTTACTTTCTACAGATCCCAGGAAAAAACAGGTCTCCATCACAGGCCCTCCAAGTCCACTTCCAGATCACTGACATTGTAAAGAACCCAGAAAAAAACAGGTCTCCAACACAGGCCCTCCAAGTCCACCTCCACGCCACTTACTTCCTACAGACCGCGGGGCAATCCAGCTCTCCAGCACGGATGCTCCAAGTCCACTTCCAGGTCACTTACTTTCTACAGATCCCAGGAAAAAACAGGTCTCCATCACAGGCCCTCCAAGTCCACTTCCAGGTCACTTACTTTGTACAGATCCCAAAAAAAACCAGGTCTCCATCACAGGCCCTCCAAGTCCACTTCCAAGTCACTTAGTATGTACACATCCCAGAAAAAACCAGATCTCCATCACAGGCCCTCCAAGTCCACTTCCAGGTCACTTACTTTGTGCAGATCCCACAAAAAAACAGGTCTCCATCACAGGCCCTCCAAGTCCACTTCCAGGTCACTTACTTCGCACAGATCCCAGACAAAAACAGGTCTCCATCACAGGCCCTCCACGTCCACCTCCACGCCACTTAATTTCTACGGACCACGGGGCAATCCAGCTCTCCAGCACGGATGCTCCAAGTCCACTTCCAGGTCACTTACTTTGTACAAATCCCAGACAAAACCAGGTCTCCATCACAGGCCCTCCAAGTCCACCTCCACGCCACTTACATTCCACACACCTCAGGGAAATCCAGGTCTCCAGAACGGACGCTCCAAGTCCACTTCCATGTCACGTACCTTGTACAGATCCCACAAAAAACCAGGTCTCCATCACAGGCCCTCCAAGTCCACCTCCACGCCACTTACATTCCACACACCTCAGGGAAATCCAGGTCTCCAGAACGGACGCTCCAAGTCCACTTCCATGTCACGTACCTTGTACAGATCCCACGAAAAACCAGGTCTCCATCACAGGCCCTCCATGTCCACTTCCAGGTCACTTATCTTGTACAGATCCCAGGAAAAACCAGGTCTCCAGCACAGGCCCTCCAAGTCCACTTCCAGGTCACTTACTTTGTACAGATCCCAGAAAAAACCACGCCTCCATCACAGGCCCTCCAAGTCCACCTCCACGCCACTTACTTTCTACGGACCACGGGGCAATCCAGGCCTCCAGCATGAACGCTCCAAGTCCACTTCCAGGTCACTTACTTTCTACAGATCCCAGGAAAAACCAGGTCTCCATCACAGGCCCTCCAAGTCCACTTCCAGATCACTGACATTGTACAGATCCCAGGAAAAAACAGGTCTCCATCACAGGCCCTCCAAGTCCACCTCCACGCCACTTACTTTCTACAGACCACGGGGCAATCCAGCTCTTCAGCACGGACGCTCCAAGTCCACTTCCAGGTCACTGACATTGTACAGATCCCAGGAAAAACCAGCTCTCCATCACAGGCCCTCCAAGTCCACTTCCAGGTCACTTACTTAGTACAGATCCCAGGAAAAAACAGGTCTCCATCACAGGCCCTCCAAGTCCACCTCCACGCCACTTACTTTCTACAAACCGCGGGGCAATCCAGGCCTCCAGCACAATTGCTCCAAGTCCACTTCCAGGTCACTTACGTTCTACGGACCGCGGGGCAATCCAGGTCTCCAGCATGGATGCCCCAAGTCCACTTCCAGGTCACTTACTTTGTACACATCCCAGAAAACACCAGATCTCCATCACAGGCCCGCCAAGTCCACCTCCACGCCACTTACTTTCTACAGACCGCGGGGCAATCCAGGTCTCCAGCACGGATGCTCCAAGTCCACTTCCAGGACACTTACTTTGTACAGATCCCAGGAAAAACAGGTCTCCCTCACAGGCCCTCCAAGTCCACTTCCAGGTCACTTACTTTGTACACATCCCAGGAAAAACCAGGTCTCCATCACGGGCCCTCCAAGTCCACTTCCACGCCACTTACTTTGTACACATCCCAGGAAAAACCAGGTCTCCAGCACAGGCCCTCCAAGTCCACTTCCAGGTCACTTACTTTCTACAGACCGTGGGGAAATCCAGGCCTCCAGCATGGATGCTCCAAGTCCACTTCCAGGTCACTTACCTTATACAGATCCCAGGAAAAACCAGGTCTCCATCACGGGCCCTCCAAGTCCGCTTCCAGGTCACTTACTTTGTACACATCCCAGGAAAACACAGATCTCCATCACGGGCCCTCCAAGTCCACTTCCAGATCACTTGCTTTGTACAGATCCCAGGAAAAAACAGGTCTCCATCACAGGCCCTCCAAGTCCGCTTCCAGGTCACTTACTTTGTACACATCCCAGGAAAACACAGATCTCCATCACGGGCCCTCCAAGTCCACTTCCAGATCACTTGCTTTGTACAGATCCCAGGAAAAAACAGGTCTCCATCACAGGCCCTCCAAGTCCACTTCCACGTCACTTACTTTGTACAGATCCCAGAAAAAAACAGGTCTCCATCACAGGCCCTCCAAGTCCATTTCCAGGTCACTTACTTTGTACAGATCCCAGGAAAAACCAGATCTCCATCACGGGCCCTCCAAGTCCACTTCCAGATCACTTACTTTCCACAGATCCCAGGAAAAAACAGGTCTCCATCACAGGCCCTCCAAGTCCACTTCCACGTCACTTACTTTGTACAGATCCCAGAAAAAAACAGGTCTCCATCACAGGCCCTCCAAGTCCACTTCCAAGTCACTTAGTATGTACACATCCCAGGAAAAACCAGATCTCCATCACAGGCCCTCCAAGACCACTTCCAGGTCACTTAGTTTGTACACATCCCAGGAAAACACAGGTCTCCAGCACAGGCCCTCCAAGTCCACCTCCACGCCACTTACTTACTACAGATCCCAGGAAAAACCAGGTCTCCAACACGGACGCTCCAAGTCCACTTCCAGGTCACTTACTTTGTACACATCCCAGGAAAAACCAGGTCTCCATCACAGGCCCTCCAAGTCCACCTCCACGCCACTTACTTTCTACAAATCCAAGAAAAAAACATGTCTCCATCACACGCCCTCCAAGTCCACTTCCAGGTCACTTACTTTGTACACGTCCCAGAATAAAACCAGCTCTCCATCACAGACCCTCCAACTCCACCTCCACACCACTTCCTTTCTACAGACCGCAAGGCAATCCAGCTCTCCAGCACGGACGCTCCAACTCCACTTCCAGGTCACTTACTTTGTACAGATCCCAAAAAAAAACAGCTCTACATCACAGACCCTCCAAGTCCACCCCCACACCACTTACTTTCTACAGACCACGGGGCAATCCAGCTCTCCAGCATAGACGCTCCAACTCCACTTCCAGGTCACTTACTTTATACACATCCCAAAAAAAAACCAGCTCTCCATCAAAGGCTCTCCAAGTCCACCGCCACGCCACTTCCTTTCTACAGACCGCGGGGAAATCCAGGTCTCCAGCATGGACGCTCCAAGTCCACTTCCAGGTCACTTACTTTATACACATCCAAGGAAAAACCAGCTCTCCATCACAGACCCTCCAAATCCACTTCCAGGTCACTTACTTGGTACACATCCCAGCAAAAACCACCTCTCCCACACAGACGCGCCAACTCCACTTCCAGCTCACTTACTTTATACACATCCCAAAAAAAACCAGATCTCCAGCACTGAACGCTCCAAGTCCACTTCCAGGTCACTTACTTTCTACAGATCCCAGGAAAAACCACCTCTCCATCACAGGCCCTCCAAGTCCACTTCCAGGTCACTTACTTTGCACAGATCCCAGAAAAAACCACCTCTCCATCACAGGCCCTCCAAGTCCACCTCCACGCCACTTACTTTCTACGGACCGCGGGGCAATCCAGGCCTCCAGCATGAATGCTCCAAGTCCACTTCCAGGTCACTTACTTTCTACAGATCCCAGGAAAAACCAGGTCTCCATCACAGGCCCTCCAAGTCCACTTCCAGATCACTGACATTGTAAAGCCAGAAAAAAACAGGTCTCCAACACAGGCCCTCCAAGTCCATCTCCACGCCACTTACTTTCTACAGACCGCGGGCAATCCAGCTCTCCACACGGACGCTCCAAGTCCACTTCCAGGTCACTTACTTTCTACAGATCCCAGGAAAAACCAGGTCTCCATCACAGGCCCTCCAAGTCCACCTCCACGCCACTTACTTACTACAGACCGCAGGGCAATCCAGGACTCCAGCACGGACGCTCCAAGTCCACTTCCAGGTCACTTACTTTGTACAGATCCCAGGAAAAAACAGGTCTCCATCACAGGCCCTCCAAGTCCACCTCCACGGCACTTACTTTGTACACATCCCAGGAAAACACAGGTCTCCATCACAGGCCCTCCAAGTCCACTTCCAGGTCACTGACATTGTACAGATCCCAGGAAAAACCAGCTCTCCATCACAGGCCCTCCAAGTCCACTTCCAGGTCACTGACATTGTACAGATCCCAGGAAAAAACAGATCTCCATCACAGGGCCTCCACGTCCACCTCCACGCCACTTACTTTCTACGGACCGCGAGGCAATCCAGCTCTCCAGCACGGACGCTCCAAGTCCACTTCCAGGTCACTTACTTTGTACACATCCCAGGAAACCAGGTCTCCATCACAGGCCCTCCAAGTCCACCTCCACGTCACTTACATTCCACAGACCGCGGGGAAATCCAGGTCTCCAGCACGGACGCTCCAAGTCCACTTCCAGGTCACTTACCTTGTACAGATCCCAGGAAAAACCAGCTCTCCAGCACGGGCCCTCCAAGTCCACTTCCACGTCACTTACTTTGTAGAGATCCCAGAAAAAAACAGGTCTCCATCACAGGCCCTCCAAGTCCACTTCCAAGTCACTTAGTATGTACACATCCCAGAAAAAACCAGATCTCCATCACAGGCCCTCCAAGTCCACTTCCAGGTCACTTACATTGTACAGATCCCAGGAAAAACCAGGTCTCCATCACAGGCCCTCCAAGTCCACTTCCAGGTCACTTACTTTGTACACATCCCAGGAAAAAACAGGTCTCCATCACAGGCCCTCCAAGTCCACTTCCACGTCACTTACTTTGTACAGATCCCAGAAAAAAACAGGTCTCCATCACAGGCCCTCCAAGTCCACTTCCAAGTCACTTAGTATGTACACATCCCAGGAAAAACCAGGTCTCCATCACAGGCCCTCCAAGTCCACTTCCAGGTCACTTACTTTGTACACATCCCAGGAAAACACAGGTCTCCATCACAGGCCCTCCAAGTCCACCTCCACGCCACTTACTTACTACAGATCCCAGGAAAAACCAGGTCTCCCTCACAGGCCCTCCAAGTCCACTTCCAGGTCACTTACTTTGTACAGATCCCAGGAAAAACCGGCTCTCCGACACGGACGCTCCAAGTCCACTTCCAGATCACTTACTTTGTACAGATCCCAGGAAAAACCAGGTCTCCATCACAGGCCCTCCAAGTCCACCTCCACGCCACTTACTTACTACAGACCGCAGGGCAATCCAGGACTCCAGCACGGACGCTCCAAGTCCACTTCCAGGTCACTTACTTTCTACAGATCCCAGGAAAAAACAGGTCTCCATCACAGGCCCTCCAAGTCCACTTCCAGGTCACTTACTTTGTACAGATCCCACAAAAAAACAGGTCTCCAACACAGGCCCTCCAACTCCACTTCCAGGTCACTTACTTCGCACAGATCCCAGACAAAAACAGGACTCCATCACAGTCCCTCCACGTCCACCTCCACGCCACTTACTTTCTACGGACCATGGGGCAATCCAGCTCTCCAGCACGGATGCTCCAAGTCCACTTCCAGGTCACTTACTTTGTACAGATCCCAGACAAAACCAGGTCTCCATCACAGGCCCTCCAAGTCCACCTCCACGCCACTTACATTCCACACACCGCAGGGAAATCCAGGTCTCCAGCACGGATGCTCCAAGTCCACTTCCATGTCACTTACCTTGTACAGATCCCACGAAAAACCAGGTCTCCATCACAGGCCCTCCAAGTCCACTTCCATGTCACTTACTTTGCACAGATCCCAGACAAAAACAGGTCTCCATCACAGTCCCTCCAAGTCCACCTCCACGCCACTTAATTTGTACGGACCACGGGGCAATCCAGGCCTCCAGCATGAACGCTCCAAGTCCACTTCCAGGTCACTTACTTTCTACAGATCCCAGGAAAAAACAGGTCTCCATCACAGGCCCTCCAAGTCCACTTCCAGATCACTGACATTGTACAGATCCCAGAAAAAAACAGGTCTCCAACACAGGCCCTCCAAGTCCACCTCCACGCCACTTCCTTTCTACAGACCACGGGGCAATCCAGCTCTACGACACGGACGCTCCAAGTCCACTTCCAGGTCACTTACTTTGTACACATCCCAGGAAAAAACAGGTCTCCATCACAGGCCCTCCAAGTCCACTTCCACGTCACTTACTTTGTACAGATCCCAGAAAAAACCAGGTCTCCATCACAGGGCCTCCAAGTCCACTTCCAGGTCACTTAGTTTGTACACATCCCAGGAAAACACAGATCTCCATCACGGGCCCTCCAAGTCCACTTCCTGGTCACTGACTTTGTACAGATCCCAAAAAAAACCAGATCGCCATCACAGGCGCTCCAAGTCCACCTCCACGCCACTTACTTTCTACAGACCGCGGGGCAATCCAGGCCTCCAGCACAATTGCTCCAAGTCCACTTCCAGGTCACTTACGTTCTACGGACCGCGGGGCAATCCAGGTCTCCAGCATGGATGCCCCAAGTCCACTTCCAGGTCACTTACTTTGTAAAGATCCCAGAAAACACCAGGTCTCCATCACAGGCCCTCCAAGTCCACCTCCACGCCACTTACTTTCTACAGACCGCGGGGCAATCCAGGTCTCCAGCACAGACGCTCCAAGTCCACTTCCAGGACACTTACTTTGTACAGATCCCAGGAAAAACCAGGTCTCCCTCACAGGCCCTCCAAGCCCACTTCCAGGTCACTTACTTTGTACAGATCCCAGGAAAAACCAGGTCTCCATCACGGGCCCTCCAAGTCCACTTCCAGGTCACTTACTTTGTACACATCCCAGGAAAAACCAGGTCTCCAGCACAGGCCCTCCAAGTCCACTTCCAGGTCACTTACTTTGTACAGATCCCAGAAAAAAACACCTCTCCATCACAGGCCCTCCAAGTCCACCTCCACGCCACTTACTTTCTACGGACCGCGGGGCAATCCAGGCCTCCAGCATGAATGCTCCATGTCCACTTCCAGGTCACTTACTTTCTACAGATCCCAGGAAAAAACAGGTCTCCATCACAGGCCCTCCAAGTCCACTTCCAGATCACTGACATTGTAAAGAACCCAGAAAAAAACAGGTCTCCAACACAGGCCCTCCAAGTCCACTTCCAGGTCACTTACTTAGTACAGATCCCAGGAAAAACCGGCTCTCCGACACGGACGCTCCAAGTCCACTTCCAGGTCACTTACTTTGTACAGATCCCAGGAAAAACCAGATCTCCATCACAGGCCCTCCAAGTCCACCTCCACGCCACTTACTTACTACAGACCGCAGGGCAATCCAGGACTCCAGCACGGACGCTCCAACTCCACTTCCAGGTCACTTACTTTCTACAGGTCCCAGGAAAAAACAGGTCTCCATCACAGGCCCTCCAAGTCCAACTCCACGCCACTTACTTTGTACACATCCCAGGAAAACACAGGTCTCCATCACAGGCCCTCCAAGTCCACTTCCAGGTCACTGACATTGTACAGATCCCAGGAAAAACCAGCTCTCCATCACAGGCCCTCCAAGTCCACTTCCAGGTCACTGACATTGTACAGATCCCAGGAAAAAACAGATCTCCATCACAGGGCCTCCACGTCCACCTCCACGCCACTTACTTTCTACGGACCGCGAGGCAATCCAGCTCTCCAGCACGGACGCTCCAAGTCCACTTCCAGGTCACTTACTTTGTACACATCCCAGGAAAAACCAGGTCTCCATCACAGGCCCTCCAAGTCCACCTCCACGTCACTTACATTCCACAGACCGCGGGGAAATCCAGGTCTCCAGCACGGACGCTCCAAGTCCACTTCCAGGTCACTTACCTTGTACAGATCCCAGGAAAAACCAGCTCTCCAGCACGGGCCCTCCAAGTCCACTTCCCGTCACTTACTTTGTGAGATCCCAGAAAAAAACAGGTCTCCATCACAGGCCCTCCAAGTCCACTTCCAAGTCACTTAGGTATGTACATCCCAGAAAAAACCAGATCTCCATCACAGGCCCTCCAAGTCCACTTCCAGGTCACTTACTTTGTACACATCCCAGGAAAAACCAGGTCTCCATCACAGGCCCTCCAAGTCCACTTCCAGGTCACTTACTTTGTACACATCCCAGGAAAAAACAGGTCTCCATCACAGGCCCTCCAAGTCCACTTCCACGTCACTTACTTTGTAGAGATCCCAGAAAAAAACAGGTCTCCATCACAGGCCCTCCAAGTCCACTTCCAAGTCACTTAGTATGTACAGATCCCAGGAAAAACCAGGTCTCCATCACAGGCCCTCCAAGTCCACTTCCAGGTCACTTACTTTGTACACATCCCAGGAAAACACAGGTCTCCATCACAGGCCCACCAAGTCCACCTCCACGCCACTTACTTACTACAGATCCCAGGAAAAACCAGGTCTCCCTCACAGGCCCTCCAAGTCCACTTCCAGGTCACTTACTTTCTACAGATCCCAGGAAAAACCGGCTCTCCGACACGGACGCTCCAAGTCCACTTCCAGATCACTTACTTTGTACAGATCCCAGGAAAAACCAGGTCTCCATCACAGGCCCTCCAAGTCCACCTCCACGCCACTTACTTACTACAGACCGCAGGGCAATCCAGGACTCCAGCACGGACGCTCCAAGTCCACTTCCAGGTCACTTACTTTCTACAGATCCCAGGAAAAAACAGGTCTCCATCACAGGCCCTCCAAGTCCACTTCCAGGTCACTTACTTTGTACAGATCCCACAAAAAAACAGGTCTCCATCACAGGCCCTCCAAGTCCACTTCCAGGTCACTTACTTTGTACAGATCCCACAAAAAACCAGGTCTCCATCACAGGCCCTCCAAGTCCACTTCCAGGTCACTTACCTTGTACAGATCCCAGAAAAAAACAGATCACCATCACAGGCCCTCAAAGTCCACTTCCAGGTCACTTACTTTGTAGAGATCCCACAAAAAAACAGGTCTTCATCACAGGCCCTCCAACTCCACTTCCAGGTCACTTACTTCGCACAGATCCCAGACAAAAACAGGACTCCATCACAGTCCCTCCACGTCCACCTCCACGCCACTTACTTTCTACGGACCATGGGGCAATCCAGCTCTCCAGCACGGATGCTCCAAGTCCACTTCCAGGTCACTTACGTTGTACAGATCCCAGACAAAACCAGGTCTCCATCACAGGCCCTCCAAGTCCACCTCCACGCCACTTACATTCCACACACCGCAGGGAAATCCAGGTCTCCAGCACGGATGCTCCAAGTCCACTTCCATGTCACTTACCTTGTACAGATCCCACGAAAAACCAGGTCTCCATCACAGGCCCTCCAAGTCCACTTCCAGGTCACTTACTTTGCACAGATCCCAGACAAAAACAGGTCTCCATCACAGTCCCTCCAAGTCCACCTCCACGCCACTTAATTTGTACGGACCACGGGGCAATCCAGGCCTCCAGCATGAACGCTCCAAGTCCACTTCCAGGTCACTTACTTTCTACAGATCCCAGGAAAAAACAGGTCTCCATCACAGGCCCTCCAAGTCCACTTCCAGATCACTGACATTGTACAGATCCCAGAAAAAAACAGGTCTCCAACACAGGCCCTCCAAGTCCACCTCCACGCCACTTCCTTTCTACAGACCACGGGGCAATCCAGCTCTACGACACGGACACTCCAAGTCCACTTCCAGGTCACTTACTTTGTACACATCCCAGGAAAAAACAGGTCTCCATCACAGGCCCTCCAAGTCCACTTCCACGTCACTTACTTTGTACAGATCCCAGAAAAAAACAGGTCTCCATCACAGGGCCTCCAAGTCCACTTCCAGGTCACTTAGTTTGTACACATCCCAGGAAAACACAGATCTCCATCACGGGCCCTCCAAGTCCACTTCCTGGTCACTGACTTTGTACAGATCCCAAAAAAAAACCAGATCGCCATCACAGGCGCTCCAAGTCCACCTCCACGCCACTTACTTTCTACAGACCGCGGGGCAATCCAGGCCTCCAGCACAATTGCTCCAAGTCCACTTCCAGGTCACTTACGTTCTACGGACCGCGGGGCAATCCAGGTCTCCAGCATGGATGCCCCAAGTCCACTTCCAGGTCACTTACTTTGTAAAGATCCCAGAAAACACCAGGTCTCCATCACAGGCCCTCCAAGTCCACCTCCACGCCACTTACTTTCTACAGACCGCGGGGCAATCCAGGTCTCCAGCACAGACGCTCCAAGTCCACTTCCAGGACACTTACTTTGTACAGATCCCAGGAAAAACCAGGTCTCCCTCACAGGCCCTCCAAGCCCACTTCCAGGTCACTTACTTTGTACAGATCCCAGGAAAAACCAGGTCTCCATCACGGGCCCTCCAAGTCCACTTCCAGGTCACTTACTTTGTACACATCCCAGGAAAAACCAGGTCTCCAGCACAGGCCCTCCAAGTCCACTTCCAGGTCACTTACTTTGTACAGATCCCAGAAAAAAACACCTCTCCATCACAGGCCCTCCAAGTCCACCTCCACGCCACTTACTTTCTACGGACCGCGGGGCAATCCAGGCCTCCAGCATGAATGCTCCAAGTCCACTTCCAGGTCACTTACTTTCTACAGATCCCAGGAAAAACCAGGTCTCCATCACAGGCCCTCCAAGTCCACTTCCAGATCACTGACATTGTAAAGAACCCAGAAAAAAACAGGTCTCCAACACAGGCCCTCCAAGTCCACTTCCAGGTCACTTACTTAGTACAGATCCCAGGAAAAACCGGCTCTCCGACACGGACGCTCCAAGTCCACTTCCAGGTCACTTACTTTGTACAGATCCCAGGAAAAACCAGATCTCCATCACAGGCCCTCCAAGTCCACCTCCACGCCACTTACTTACTACAGACCGCAGGGCAATCCAGGACTCCAGCACGGACGCTCCAAGTCCACTTCCAGGTCACTTACTTTCTACAGGTCCCAGGAAAAAACAGGTCTCCATCACAGGCCCTCCAAGTCCACCTCCACGCCACTTACTTTGTACACATCCCAGGAAAACACAGGTCTCCATCACAGGCCCTCCAAGTCCACTTCCAGGTCACTGACATTGTACAGATCCCAGGAAAAACCAGCTCTCCATCACAGGCCCTCCAAGTCCACTTCCAGGTCACTGACATTGTACAGATCCCAGGAAAAAACAGATCTCCATCACAGGGCCTCCACGTCCACCTCCACGCCACTTACTTTCTACGGACCGCGAGGCAATCCAGCTCTCCAGCACGGACGCTCCAAGTCCACTTCCAGGTCACTTACTTTGTACACATCCCAGGAAAAACCAGGTCTCCATCACAGGCCCTCCAAGTCCACCTCCACGTCACTTACATTCCACAGACCGCGGGGAAATCCAGGTCTCCAGCACAGACGCTCCAAGTCCACTTCCAGGACACTTACTTTGTACAGATCCCAGGAAAAACCAGGTCTCCCTCACAGGCCCTCCAAGCCCACTTCCAGGTCACTTACTTTGTACAGATCCCAGGAAAAACCAGGTCTCCATCACGGGCCCTCCAAGTCCACTTCCAGGTCACTTACTTTGTACACATCCCAGGAAAAACCAGGTCTCCAGCACAGGCCCTCCAAGTCCACTTCCAGGTCACTTACTTTGTACAGATCCCAGAAAAAAACACCTCTCCATCACAGGCCCTCCAAGTCCACCTCCACGCCACTTACTTTCTACGGACCGCGGGGCAATCCAGGCCTCCAGCATGAATGCTCCAAGTCCACTTCCAGGTCACTTACTTTCTACAGATCCCAGGAAAAACCAGGTCTCCATCACAGGCCCTCCAAGTCCACTTCCAGATCACTGACATTGTAAAGAACCCAGAAAAAAACAGGTCTCCAACACAGGCCCTCCAAGTCCACTTCCAGGTCACTTACTTAGTACAGATCCCAGGAAAAACCGGCTCTCCGACACGGACGCTCCAAGTCCACTTCCAGGTCACTTACTTTGTACAGATCCCAGGAAAAACCAGATCTCCATCACAGGCCCTCCAAGTCCACCTCCACGCCACTTACTTACTACAGACCGCAGGGCAATCCAGGACTCCAGCACGGACGCTCCAAGTCCACTTCCAGGTCACTTACTTTCTACAGGTCCCAGGAAAAAACAGGTCTCCATCACAGGCCCTCCAAGTCCACCTCCACGCCACTTACTTTGTACACATCCCAGGAAAACACAGGTCTCCATCACAGGCCCTCCAAGTCCACTTCCAGGTCACTGACATTGTACAGATCCCAGGAAAAACCAGGTCTCCATCACAGGCCCTCCAAGTCCACTTCCAGGTCACTTACTTTGTACAGATCCCAGGAAAACAGGTCTCCATCACAGGCCCTCCAAGTCCACCTCCACGGCACTTACTTTGTACACATCCCAGGAAAACACAGGTCTCCATCACAGGCCCTCCAAGTCCACTTCCAGGTCACTGACATTGTACAGATCCCAGGAAAAACCAGCTCTCCATCACAGGCCCTCCAAGTCCACTTCCAGGTCACTGACATTGTACAGATCCCAGGAAAAAACAGATCTCCATCACAGGGCCTCCACGTCCACCTCCACGCCACTTACTTTCTACGGACCGCGAGGCAATCCAGCTCTCCAGCACGGACGCTCCAAGTCCACTTCCAGGTCACTTACTTTGTACACATCCCAGGAAACCAGGTCTCCATCACAGGCCCTCCAAGTCCACCTCCACGTCACTTACATTCCACAGACCGCGGGGAAATCCAGGTCTCCAGCACGGACGCTCCAAGTCCACTTCCAGGTCACTTACTTTGTACAGATCCCAGGAAAAAACAGGTCTCCATCACGGGCCCTCCAAGTCCACTTCCACGTCACTTACTTTGTAGAGATCCCAGAAAAAAACAGGTCTCCATCACAGGCCCTCCAAGTCCACTTCCAAGTCACTTAGTATGTACACATCCCAGAAAAAACCAGATCTCCATCACAGGCCCTCCAAGTCCACTTCCAGGTCACTGACATTGTACAGATCCCAGGAAAAACCAGGTCTCCATCACAGGCCCTCCAAGTCCACTTCCAGGTCACTTACTTTGTACACATCCCAGGAAAAAACAGGTCTCCATCACAGGCCCTCCAAGTCCACTTCCACGTCACTTACTTTGTACAGATCCCAGAAAAAAACAGGTCTCCATCACAGGCCCTCCAAGTCCACTTCCAAGTCACTTAGTATGTACACATCCCAGGAAAAACCAGGTCTCCATCACAGGCCCTCCAAGTCCACTTCCAGGTCACTTAGTTTGTACACATCCCAGGAAAACACAGGTCTCCATCACAGGCCCTCCAAGTCCACCTCCACGCCACTTACTTACTACAGATCCCAGGAAAAACCAGGTCTCCCTCACAGGCCCTCCAAGTCCACTTCCAGGTCACTTACTTTGTACAGATCCCAGGAAAAACCGGCTCTCCGACACGGACGCTCCAAGTCCACTTCCAGATCACTTACATTGTACAGATCCCAGGAAAAACCAGGTCTCCATCACAGGCCCTCCAAGTCCACCTCCACGCCACTTACTTACTACAGACCGCAGGGCAATCCAGGACTCCAGCACGGACGCTCCAAGTCCACTTCCAGGTCACTTACTTTCTACAGATCCCAGGAAAAAACAGGTCTCCATCACAGGCCCTCCAAGTCCACTTCCAGGTCACTTACTTTGTACAGATCCCACAAAAAAACAGGTCTCCAACACAGGCCCTCCAACTCCACTTCCAGGTCACTTACTTCGCACAGATCCCAGAAAAAAACAGGACTCCATCACAGTCCCTCCACGTCCACCTCCACGCCACTTACTTTCTACGGACCATGGGGCAATCCAGCTCTCCAGCACGGATGCTCCAAGTCCACTTCCAGGTCACTTACTTTGTACAGATCCCAGACAAAACCAGGTCTCCATCACAGGCCCTCCAAGTCCACCTCCACGCCACTTACATTCCACACACCGCAGGGAAATCCAGGTCTCCAGCACGGACGCTCCAAGTCCACTTCCATGTCACTTACCTTGTACAGATCCCACGAAAAACCAGGTCTCCATCACAGGCCCTCCAAGTCCACTTCCATGTCACTTACTTTGCACAGATCCCAGACAAAAACAGGTCTCCATCACAGTCCCTCCAAGTCTACCTCCACGCCACTTAATTTGTACGGACCACGGGGCAATCCAGGCCTCCAGCATGAACGCTCCAAGTCCACTTCCAGGTCACTTACTTTCTACAGATCCCAGGAAAAAACAGGTCTCCATCACAGGCCCTCCAAGTCCACTTCCAGATCACTGACATTGTACAGATCCCAGAAAAAAACAGGTCTCCAACACAGGCCCTCCAAGTCCACCTCCACGCCACTTCCTTTCTACAGACCACGGGGCAATCCAGCTCTACGACACGGACGCTCCAAGTCCACTTCCAGGTCACTTACTTTGTACACATCCCAGGAAAAAACAGGTCTCCATCACAGGCCCTCCAAGTCCACTTCCACGTCACTTACTTTGTACAGATCCCAGAAAAAAACAGGTCTCCATCACAGGGCCTCCAAGTCCACTTCCAGGTCACTTAGTTTGTACACATCCCAGGAAAACACAGATCTCCATCACGGGCCCTCCAAGTCCACTTCCTGGTCACTGACTTTGTACAGATCCCAAAAAAAACCAGATCGCCATCACAGGCGCTCCAAGTCCACCTCCACGCCACTTACTTTCTACAGACCGCGGGGAAATCCAGGCCTCCAGCACAATTGCTCCAAGTCCACTTCCAGGTCACTTACGTTCTACGGACCGCGGGGCAATCCAGGTCTCCAGCATGGATGCCCCAAGTCCACTTCCAGGTCACTTACTTTGTAAAGATCCCAGAAAACACCAGGTCTCCATCACAGGCCCTCCAAGTCCACCTCCACGCCACTTACTTTCTACAGACCGCGGGGCAATCCAGGTCTCCAGCACAGACGCTCCAAGTCCACTTCCAGGACACTTACTTTGTACAGATCCCAGGAAAAACCAGGTTTCCCTCACAGGCCCTCCAAGCCCACTTCCAGGTCACTTACTTTGTACAGATCCCAGGAAAAACCAGGTCTCCATCACGGGCCCTCCAAGTCCACTTCCAGGTCACTTACTTTGTACACATCCCAGGAAAAACCAGGTCTCCAGCACAGGCCCTCCAAGTCCACTTCCAGGTCACTTACTTTGTACAGATCCCAGAAAAAAACACCTCTCCATCACAGGCCCTCCAAGTCCACCTCCACGCCACTTACTTTCTACGGACCGCGGGGCAATCCAGGCCTCCAGCATGAATGCTCCATGTCCACTTCCAGGTCACTTACTTTCTACAGATCCCAGGAAAAAACAGGTCTCCATCACAGGCCCTCCAAGTCCACTTCCAGATCACTGACATTGTAAAGAACCCAGAAAAAAACAGGTCTCCAACACAGGCCCTCCAAGTCCACTTCCAGGTCACTTACTTAGTACAGATCCCAGGAAAAACCGGCTCTCCGACACGGACGCTCCAAGTCCACTTCCAGGTCACTTACTCTGTACAGATCCCAGGAAAAACCAGGTCTCCATCACAGGCCCTCCAAGTCCACCTCCACGCCACTTACTTACTAAAGACCGCAGGGCAATCCAGGACTCCAGCACGGACGCTCCAAGTCCACTTCCAGGTCACTTACTTTCTACAGGTCCCAGGAAAAAACAGGTCTCCATCACAGGCCCTCCAAGTCCACCTCCACGCCACTTACTTTGTACACATCCCAGGAAAACACAGGTCTCCATCACAGGCCCTCCAAGTCCACTTCCAGGTCACTGACATTGTACAGATCCCAGGAAAAACCAGCTCTCCATCACAGGCCCTCCAAGTCCACTTCCAGGTCACTGACATTGTACAGATCCCAGGAAAAAACAGATCTCCATCACAGGGCCTCCACGTCCACCTCCACGCCACTTACATTCTACGGACCGCGAGGCAATCCAGCTCTCCAGCACGGACGCTCCAAGTCCACTTCCAGGTCACTTACTTTGTACACATCCCAGGAAAAACCAGGTCTCCATCACAGGCCCTCCAAGTCCACCTCCACGTCACTTACATTCCACAGACCGCGGGGAAATCCAGGTCTCCAGCACGGACGCTCCAAGTCCACTTCCAGGTCACTTACCTTGTACAGATCCCAGGAAAAACCAGCTCTCCAGCACGGGCCCTCCAAGTCCACTTCCAAGTCACTTAGTATGTACACATCCCAGGAAAAACCAGGTCTCCATCACAGGCCCTCCAAGTCCACTTCCAGGTCACTTACTTTGTACACATCCCAGGAAAACACAGGTCTCCATCACAGGCCCTCCAAGTCCACCTCCACGCCACTTACTTACTACAGATCCCAGGAAAAACCAGGTCTCCCTCACAGGCCCTCCAAGTCCACTTCCAGGTCACTTACTTTGTACACATCCCAGGAAAAACCGGCTCTACGACACGGACGCTCCAAGTCCACCTCCAGGTCACTTACTTTGTACAGATCCCAGGAAAAACCAGGTCTCCATCACAGGCCCTCCAAGTCCACCTCCACGCCACTTACTTACTACAGACCGCAGGGCAATCCAGGACTCCAGCACGGACGCTCCAAGTCCACTTCCAGGTCACTTACTTTCTACAGATCCCAGGAAAAAACAGGTCTCCATCACAGGCCCTCCAAGTCCACTTCCAGGTCACTTACTTTGTACAGATCCCACAAAAAACCAGGTCTCCATCACAGGCCCTCCAAGTCCACTTCCAGGTCACTTACTTTGTACACATCCCACAAAAAACCAGGTCTCCATCACAGGCCCTCCAAGTCCACTTCCAGGTCACTTACCTTGTACAGATCCCAGAAAAAACCAGATCACCATCACAGGCCCTCCAAGTCCACTTCCAGGTCACTTACTTTGTACAGATCCCAGAAAAAAACAGGTCTCCATCACAGGCCCTCCAAGTCCACCTCCACGCAACTTACTATCTACAGACCGCGAGGCAATCCAGGTCTCCAGCACGGATGCTCCAAGTCCACTTCCACGTCACTTACTTTGTACAGATCCCACAAAAAAACAGGTCTCCATCACAGGCCCTCCAAGTCCACTTCCAGGTCACTTACTTTGTACAGATCCCAGAAAAAACCAGATCTCCATCACAGGCCCTCCAAGTCCACTTCCAGGTCACTTACTTTGTACAGATCCCACAAAAAACCAGGTCTCCATCACAGGCCCTCCAAGTCCACTTCCAAGTCTCTTACTTTGTACAGATCCCACAAAAAACAGGTCTCCAGCACAGGCCCTCCAAGTCCACTTCCAGGTCACTTACTTTGTACAGATCCCAGAAAAAACCAGATCTCCATCACAGGCCCTCCAAGTCCACTTCCAGGTCACTTACTTTGTACAGATCCCACAAAAAAACAGGTCTCCATCACAGGCCCTCCAAGTCCACTTCCAGGTCACTTACTTTGTACAGATCCCACAAAAAACAGGTCTCCATCACAGGCCCTCCAAGTCCACTTCCAGGTCACTTACTTTGTACACATCCCAGAAAAAACCACATCTCCATCACAGGCCCTCCAAGTGCACTTCCAGGTCACTCACTTTGTACAGATCCCAGGAAAAACCAGGTCTCCATCACAGGCCCTCCAAGTCCACCTCCACGCCACTTACTTTCTACAGACCGCGAGGCAATCCAGGTCTCCAGCACGGACGCTCCAAGTCCACTTCCAGGTCACTTACTTTGTACAGCTCCCAGAAAAAAACAGGTCTCCATCACAGGCCCTCCAAGTCCACTTCCAGGTCACTTACTTTGTACAGATCCCGAGGCCATCCGGGTCTCCAACACCGACACTCCAAATCCACCGCCAGGCCACTTACTTTGTACAGAGCGCGGCACCATCCAGGTCTCCAGCACGGATGCTCTAAGCCCACCTCCAGGCCACTTACTTTGTATAGATCCCGGGGAAAACCAGGTCTCCAACACGGGGGCTCTATGTCCACCTCCAGGCCACTTTGCACAGAGCGCGGGGCCATCCGTGTCTCCAACACGGGCGCTCTAAGTCCACCTCCAAACCACTTACTTTCTACAGAGCGAGGGGCCATCCAGGTCTCCAACATGGGTGCTCTGGGTACACCTGAAGGCAACTTACATTGCACAGATCCCAGGGAGATCAGGGTGTCCGATACGAGTGCTCTAAGTCAGCCTGCAAGCCACTTATTTTGTACAGATCCTGGGGCGATCCAGGTCTCCAACACGGGCACTCTAACTCCACCTCCAGGCCACTTACCTTGTACAGATCCCAGGGCGATCCGGGTCCTAAAGACCGGTGCTCTAAGGAGCCTGCAGGCCACTTACTTTCTACAGATCCTGGGGCGATCCAGGTCTCCAACACTGGCGCTCTAAGTCCATCTCCAGGCCACTTAACTGTACAGAGCGCGGGGCCATCCTTGTGTCCAACACGGGCGCTCTAAGTCCACCTGCAGGCCACTTACTTTGTATAGATCCCAGGGAAAACCAGGTCTGCAACACGGCCGCTCTAAGTCCATCTCCAGGCCACTTACCTTGTACAGATCCCAGGGAAAATCAAGTCTCCAACTCATGCGCTCTAAGTCCATCTCCAGGCCACTTACTTTGTACAGAGGCAAGAGACAACCAGGTGTCCAACACGGGCGTTCTGAGTCCACCTCCAGGCCACTTACTTTGTACAGATCCCGGGGAAAACCAAGTCTCCATCACAGGCGCTCCATGTCCATCACCAGGCCACTTACTTTGTACAGATGAAAGTGAAAACCGGGTCTCCAACACGGGCGCTCTGAGTCCACCTCCAGGCCACTTTGTACAGATCCCGGGGAAAACTAGGTCTCCAACACAGACGCTCTAAGTCCACCTATAGGCCACTTACATTTTACAGATCCCAGGAAAAACCAGGTCTCCAACACGGCCGCTCTCAGTCCACCTCCAGGCCACTTATTTGTATGGAGCGAGGGGCCATCCATGTCTCCAACACGGGCGCTCTGGTACACCTGAATGCAACTTACTTTGTACACATCCCGGGGCGATCCAGGTCTCCAACACGGGCACTCGAATTCCACCTGCAGGCCACTTACCTTGTACAGGTCCTGGGGCTATCCGGGTCTCCAAGACAGGCACTTTCAGTCCACCTGCAGGCCACTTACCTTGTACAGATCTCAGGTCTATCTGGGTCCTCAAGACCGGTACTCTAAGTCCACCTGCAGGCCACTTACTTTGTACAGATCCCAGGGAAAACCAGGTCTCCAACACAGGCGCTCTAAGTCCACCTCCAGGCCACTTACTATTTACAGAGCGCGGGGCCATCCGGGCCACCAGCACAGACGCTCTAAGTCCATCTCCAGGCCACTTAGCTTGTACAGATCCCAGGAAAAACCAGGTCCCCAACACGGGCACTCTAAGTCCACCTCCAGGCCACTTAGCTTGTACAGAGCGCGGGGCAATCCGGGTCTCCAACACGGGCGCTCTAAATCCATCTCCAGGCCACTTACTTTGTACAGATCCTGGGGCAATCGGGGTCTCCAAAACGGGCGCTCAAACTCCACCTATAAGCCACTTTGTACAGATGCCAGGGCGATCAGAGTGCCTGATACGAGTGCTCTAAGCCAGCCTGCAGGCCACTTACTGTGTACAGATCCTGAGGCGATCCAGGTCTCCTACACGGGCGCTCTAAGTCCACCTCCAGGCAACTTACTTTGTACAGATCCTGGGAAAATCGAGGTCTCCCAGACAGGCGCTCTAAGACTCACCTTCAGACCAGGTGCCACAAATCCTGGGGCGATCGGGGTCTCCAACACGGGCACTATAAATCCATCTGCAGGCCACTTACTTTGTACAGATCCGGAGGCGATCTGGGTCTCCAAGACGGGCATTCTGAGTTCAACTGCAGGCCACTTACCTTGTACAGGTCCTGGGGCTATCCGGGTCTCCAAGACAGGCACTTTCAGTCCACCTGCAGGCCACTTGCCTTGTACAGATCTCAGGTCGATCTGGGTCCTCAAGACCGGTGCTCTAAGTCCACCTGCAGGCCGCTTACTTTGTACAGATCCTGGAACGATCGGGGTCCCCAGGAGAGGCGCTGTAAGTCTTAGCTTCAGAAGTGCTCTCACAGATCCCGGACGATCCAGGTCTCCAACACTGGCGCTCTAAGCCCACCTGCAGGCCACTTACTTTGTACAGATCCCGGGGCGATCACGGTCTCCAAAACGGGTGCTCTAACTCCACCTCCAGGCCACTTACTTTGTACAGATCCTGGGGCAATCGGGGTCTCCAAAACGGGTGCTCAAACTCCACCTCCAGGCCACTTACTTTGTACAGATGCCAGGGCGATCAGGGTGCCTGATACAAGTTCTCTAAGCCAGCCTGCAGGCCACTTACTTTGTACAGCTCCTGGGGCAATCGGGGTCTCCAAGACAGGCGCTCTAAGTCCACCTGCAGGCCACTTACTTTGTACAGATCCCGGGGCGATCACGGTCTCCCAGACAGGCACTGTATGTCTTACCTTCAGACCAGCTGTCACATATCCAGGGACGATCGGGGTCGCCAAGACGGGCGCTCTAAGTCTTACCTTCAGGCCAGCTTTCACACATCCTGGGACAATCGGGGTCTCCATGACAGGTGGTCTAACTCCACCTGCAGGCCACTTACTTTGTACAGATCCCAGGGTGATCGGGGTGTCCCATACAAGTGCTCTAAGTCAGCCTGCAGGCCACTTACTTTGTACAGGTCCTGGGGTGATCGGGGTCTCCAAGATGGGCGCTGTAAGTCTTACCTTCAGGCCAGCTTTCACAGATCCTGGGGCAATCGGGGTCTCCAACACAGGCGCTTTCAGTCCAACTGCAGACCATTTACTTTGTACAGATCCCATGGTGATCAGGTTGTCCGATACGAGTGCTCTAAGTCAGCCTGCAGGCCGCTTACTTTGTACAGATCCCGGGGCGATCACGGTCTCCAAGACGGGCGCTCTAAGTCTTCCTGCAGGCCACTTACGTTATACAGATCCCGGGCCATCGGGGTCCCGAACACGGGCGCTCTAAATCTCACTTTCAGGCCAGCTTTCACAGAATCCGGAGCGATCGCGGTCCGTGATACGGGCGCTCTAAGTCCACCTGCAGGCCACTTACTTTGTACGGATCCTGGGACGATCGGGGTCTCCCAGACAGGTGCTCTAAGTCTCACCTTCAGACCGGCTGTCACAGATCCTGGGGCGATCGGGGTCTCCCCGATGGGCGCTCTAAGTCCATCTGCAGGTCACTTCTTTGTACAGATCCCCACCTTACTTACTAGAAGCCTCACTTTTGGATGCCGTCTTTGATGTAGCATTATCTCACAGCCATCTTGATCATTGTGACTGACCGTTCTTGTAACAGATTGCTGATGTTCCCCTTAGCTCATGCGTTGATGTTTGGCGTTCTTTTTTGTAGTAGACTAAGAGAGAGAACTGCCTGGTGACAGCAGGAACTTCCGAGATGTCAAGGAGGTGTTCTTTGTCACCAGACACGGATTCACATCCCTGGATGTCTAAGGGATAAGTCAAGCACTATTACTCACAGAGGGGATGGAAGCCGGGTGCCAGGCCAGGACTTGCCGGGAGGGATTGTTGTATTAGCTTTGGACGTGGGGATGTCCAAAAAAGGGCCCCTTAGGTCACGTAAAGGGAGAGCCTGACTTCTGATGACGACGCAGAGTTGCGCAGGGCAGGGCGGTCCTGGTGTGTGTCGCATCGCTTGTCTACCGTGCGTTCCCTGTCTTTTGTGTGTCTTGCGTTGCATATCTTTTGCCTCACCCCTTTGAGGGGATTATCTAAAAGGCCAGGCCATCCTTACCATCTCTGATCTCCGTGTTCCTCGGCTTGGCGCCGATATCTTTGAACCTTCAATGCCCGAGCTCAGGTGTGCATCAGAATCTCTGCATCTCTTTAGAAGCATCGAGTCGGAAGCCTTTCACAGTCTTGTTCTAAGCCGTATCGACAGCTGTACATGGCAGTGATCCATTATAGCAGGCTAGGACTTGTAAGGGTGTGTGGTCAGAATCTTGTCCCTATCTTCGTGATTCACGGGCTTCCATCTTTGCCATTTTGGCGAGCTTTTCGTAATGTGATCACGTTAGCATCTTCTGCCGGGGTTTTTTGGGCCTGGTTAGCTCACCGTCAGTCTCACCTGGGCCATCTCATTCCTCATCCTCTCGATCATTGCAGTCATCTCACAGAGAGTTTTCTCTCATTGTCGTGTCCCCTTGTTGCACATCCTGTCTAATGTCTCTTTGTGTCTCTGTGTGTGTGTGTGTGTGTTTGTTTGGCCTGGAGCTGCAAGTACAGATGTGATGTACTTCGATCAGATAGGGGAGGTTGTAGTTTTTCAGTGTTTCAACGTGGTTTTTGGCACTTGAGAAACGATTCACCGAAGATCCCCATCTGTATCTGTGCTGGGAATGGTGAAAGTGCGGTGTTCCCAGTTATGGCGTGGGTGGCTGTTGTGGTGACGCCAGGTCAGGGCTTCCACTCTATCCCAAAGAGCGCCTACCTCCAGCCTGTGTTTCCCCTCAAAAGCAGGTACTGACTGTGTGCCTGTCCCCTCCAGCTCCTCAGCCCATGTGGCCTGTGGCCTGTGTCCTGTCGTGGCCACCCTGAGCCGAAAGAGGCCCATGTGGTGCTCCCGGGCTTGTCACTTCCTCCTGGGATTGCTGTGGTACCCCCTGCTCTGCCTAATGTTACCCTCTGAAGCAGGGGCATCCCTCTGCCTCAGGAATGTCTGTCTGATGTGCCACAAATGAGGGGCACCCTGTAGTGTAGGTCTGCACGGGGGTCCCTCCTGCCTTCCCCGGTCTCCTGGCAGGAAGGATACCGCAAAGCGCTGACCCCCCGCAACAGCATAAAAGGTCCTAGTTTCACTAAGCAGCCTGACATCCCCCAGCCATCAGCAGAGGCAAGCTGAGACCAGACCACTTGTTTGGCAAGAAGTTGCCAGAACCTTTCTCTCTTCCCCATATTCCCTATGATCATGGCGTGGTCCCTGTGAGAAAGTCAGGGGATTAGTGAAGGAATCAGGGGCTTCCTTGTTGAAGAGGAGCCTAGCCCCTTCCAATGGCTGCAGACCAGGGGGGTCAGTTGGATCCAAATATTCCAGCACTGGGGCCACAGCAGCACCTAGCTCTGGACCTTCTCCTGCCATCTGGGAGTCTCTGTCATCCTCCAGCACTGACACCCTGAGCGTGGACCCCCAGAACCACATGAGGGTGTTTGGAGGAGTCACGGTGGCGCCCCCTTCCTGCCCCCAGCCTGATGCCCATGCTGGTACCTGCCACATTCATTGTCCTGGCAGAGCCTCGGTGGGTCTGGACAGCACGCTGGCACCAAACATGTCCTCCCCCAAAACGGGGTGTCCCACACTTTGAAGTGAGAGCAAGAAGCTGGAGATGCTGGGAGAGGCAGTGGGAGTACTGGAAGGGAGAAAGGTGTGGGAGGCAGAGCCGGGACAAAGGAGGAGATGTCACAGAGACACGGGGATATGGGGAGGGGGTGCACGGCTTGAGGGGATTGCCCATGTTGTCACCCCCGGGGGTGTGAGAGTTTGTCCAGGGTGGGATGGGGCTGTAGTGGTGAACCCCAAGTGAGATGGGGGTGATCCCATGGGACATGGGCAGAGTCCCAGCTTGTCTGGCTACCCCATCCATTGTTAACGCAGCATGGCAGTAGAGCCCAATGTCAGCCCAAGACAGGTGTGGCCCCCCCCTTCCCCATTGCAGAGTCCCACGCAAACCTTATAAAATCGGGAGCGCACGTCTAGACCTGACAGCTGTGCTGGTGCCCAGGGCAGAACTTGGCATCACGGGGCCGAGGGTGTTGTGGAGGGGCTGGGGGGCTCTGGCCCCTCAGCTCTATCCAAGGATGACTGAGAGATGCTCGGGGCAGGGCCTGATCCAGCCCCCTGTGCCCCAGAGTCCCACCTAAAATAAAAAAAATGTAGAGTAAGCATTTTTATTGCGGGCAAGTGCCTGTCAACATAGTGGTGAAGATTGTGCAGAGCCCCTGTGCTGTCAGACACTCCCCAAGATCTGTCTTCCAGGTAGAGAGAAGGGCATGTGGCTGCCATCATTGTTTTGGGCAAAGAACACTTTTTAGCTGGTTATCGGTTCTGCATCCTTTAATATCATTGCTGCAATATTTGTTTATATTTGGTGCCCTGAACAAGCACTTCCAGCTGTCATGCTGGGTAGTGAAAAATTAAAATCAATGCAAAGAAATTATTTCTATGATTGATACCAATATAGCTTGCTGTCCCTAATCCCACCAAACAGGTTTCTACAAAGGTTCAAATGGTCAGGTTTTCCCTTTCACAAAGCCCTACTGAAGTGAGTGAGGTAACACACATGTGATGTACTGTATCTTCTGTGTTGTTATTAAGCCTTGCCAGATGGTTTTGATTAGGTCAAGTTGCATTTGCAAGTGTGTCCATGACAGGAGGGTGGAGATGTTTCCAACCTGTGGAAAAGAGCCATTGTTCCATGCCAGGTGCCCAGAGCCAAATGTGGGATTCTGCATCCTAAAATTGTGAAAATGGCAGTATTTCTGCCGGACTAAAGCTGCCAGGAACTAGGCCTGTGGTTGGCCTTGGAGTCCTGGGATCCTTGTCCAAACTCTGTGCAAGGCTGTAGGGTGGAAATATTTCCTACCTGTTGAAAGGAGACACCAGTTAAAGCCAGGTTCTGTTTTGGGATGAGTGAGCAGCAGGAAGAGGGAGAGAGAACACGCTGCTGATCCATCAGGGAAACCTTTCCAGGTAAGATACGTCAGAGTCCTATTTTAAAGACTCAATATACCCCCTGTTTCTTACGGCAAGTAAGAAAAATAGCTCTATGGTGTGCTCCTGCTAAGTTCTAAACAAATGAGCAGTGAAGCTGCTGACATTTAAACTGAAGTGCTTTCAGCAGGCCTTGAGAAGGATCCCATCAGACTGCAGTGTATTTGGATAACCTAATACAACCAGTGTGCTGACCAGAGATGTGCTAAATGCACCAAGGAAAGCAAAGTGTTGCTCAGGTGTTTTGGTCACAGCAACGTGAGTTAAACCACACAGAACACTTCCAGCAGAAGTGTGGCCTGGGCTGCTTGCACATTGAGACTGAATGATTATACAACCGCTACCTCCGAACTCTTTCTTTGAGCCTCTTCCTTGCTTCCCTCTGACCTGGCTGACTGGAACAGCACGTGGAACAGATACTGACAAGCACCCGCCATCTGAGCTGTGCAGCGCTTCCTACTCAGGCTGAGCTAAACCCTCTGAACCGTCTCGCAGTGTGTCACGTAGGGCACAGGGGAGGAAGGGGAATGCAGTTATCCTTCCCTCCCCAGAATGAGACATGAGCTTCCTTGAAGATGGCATTTAAAGGATCAGTAAAGCTGTATTTTTTTCTTAGGCCATTTCAAATTTCTGTACGTGGACATTTCAGGAGGTGCAATTCAGTAAGGCTCTCGGAACTGAGCCACATGAATCAGGTTTAATGCTAAAGTGAATTTCAGTAGGCTGTGCATGGGTTAAACAGCCTACATACAGGAAAAATATATGTTCAGGTCTAAGGCTGAATGTGTTATTTAGTGTCCAGTATTTAATAAAAAATTTGGAAAAATGTTTTGAGATCAGCAGAGCCAAATTTGTAATCTAAGAAGCGGTAGCACCATCATCCAAACCCCCTAAGTTTTTAACAGTTTAAAGTGATGCTGGATTGAAATAGATACAGGCTTGATGTGCCAATTTTTCTATCTATTCAGCCAGATTTTAAAAACATGGAAAATGTTCTCCGAGGTAAAGTACTTCATGAACTTTTTCTTTCTACCCAGACCTGGAAGTTTGTACAGCGCCAGACCGGCATCTTCTGGCTGGATTCTGTGACATGGTGACCAAGATGGAGAAGCAGCACTTCACAAGTCCTTCCTGAGCACTGGCAATTGCAGTCTTTTAAATTTGTTGTCCATTTATGATTGTCATCTTCCAGCCAGTAAGAAAAGTATCAGGATGTAAGGAATTTAGGGAATGAAATGGAAATAAAATAGAAGGGGGATGAAAGCAAAAGGCCAGTGGTAAATATTCTGTGGGAAACTGTGCCTATGCATGAGAGAGAGAAAGAAGCAGCAGTTTCCTGAATGAAGTCACAGACGACAATTCCCAGTGCCTACTTCTAGCTGAGTGTGCACATTTACTATGATGTAACAGAGCAATTGTAATTCCCAGGACCCTGCTTTGCAACTGCAGAAATGTCCCAAAAGCTCGAAATCCAGGTTTTTAATTTTGATCAGGCGCTTAAAGTACTCACCCGTAGCGCGGGGTCCCGATTTGTTCCGTACAAAAGATGGCGGCGGCCGGAAAAGCATAGGCGCGCCCATTAATATGGCGGCGCCCATTTCGCACATGCGCGGTGCACTGGACTACCAAAATGGCGGCCGCGAAGTCCTGACCCCGAAAACGGCGATTTGGCTGCTTGGCGGGCTTCCCCGGCGCTGCAGACAGGTGCGGAGAGGTCTTTGGGGGCGGGTGTGCGCGCTGCGGTTCGGCGGGGCCGCCATTTTGTCCCGAAAGCGATCGGCAAATTCCGGTTTTTTCCCACCGCTCGCGCGGTTGCCGCCGCCCGTGGGCGACGCGGACAGTATAGAGGACGCCCCTGCAGCTGTTTGCTGAGTGCATAAATGTCCCAAAAGCGCGAAATACGAGTTTTTAATTTCGATCAGGCGCTTAAAGTAGTCACCTATAGCGCGGGGTCCTGATTTGTTCCGTACAAAAGATGGCGGCGGCCGGAAAAGCATAGGCGCGTCCATTAATATGGCGGCGCCCCTATTTCGCACATGCGCAGTGCACTGACTACCAAAATGGCGTCGGCATCATTCGCACATGCGCAGTGCAGTGAACTACCAAAATGGCGTCGGCATCATTCGCACATGCGCAGTGCAGTGAACTACCAAAATGGCGTCGGCATCATTCGCACATGCGCAGTGCAGTAAACTACCAAAATGGCGTCGGCATCATTCGCACATGCGCAGTGCAGTGAACTACCAAAATGGCGTCGGCATCATTCGCACATGCGCAGTGCAGTAAACTACCAAAATGGCGTCGGCATCATTCGCACATGCGCAGTGCAGTGAACTACCAAAATGGCGTCGGCATCGTTTGCACATGCGCAGTGTAGTGAACTACCAAAATGGCGTCGGCATCGTTCGCACATGCGCAGTGCAGTGAACTACCAAAATGGCGTCGGCATCGTTCGCACATGCGCAGTGTAGTGAACTACCAAAATGGCGTCGGCATAATTTGCACATGCGCAGTGCAGTAGAGTGCCAAAATGGCGTCGGCATCGTTCGCACATGCGCAGTGCATTGGACTACCAAAATGGCGTCGGCATCGTTCGCACATGCGCAGTGTTGCCGAGTTCAAAAAGGGCGGCCGCGGGGTCTTCTCTGAGGCAATATGCGTCTACTGTGCCGCCTGAACAAAATGCGGAGTCCGAGGGTACCACCGCAGCATTTTCCGGGCTTTGCGGGCTTCTGCTGAAGCGTGCGGTGCTGTGGACGGCGCGGGGGGCTGGCGGGATCCGCGTGTGCCGGGGCGGGCACTGGCGCGGTCGACTATATGGCCCCCCCCGCCTCTCCCGGTCCCTTAAAAGGGGCCCTCGGCACGCAGCGTATGGCGGCGGCGGCGGCGACACAGGTCGGAGCGGGGGCGGGGGGGGCTGACCCGGCGGCCCCCAGCCCGGGGAGGGAGAGCGGCGCCGCCGGCTCGGGGCCCCGCGGGACACCACTCCCCACGGACCGCTCCGAAAATGGGGTGCCGTCCAGCATGATAATCCTTTATCCCCTATCGTTGGCTTATATGCCAAAAAAAAAAAAAAAGTGTAAAAATGTGTAGTCCTATCTCTTTAACTGCACCCAGCCGCAGAAAAAAACGCGAGTTGTTTTGAAAACATTTTCTCCAAGCCTTGCTCCGGGGGAGGATTCGTCGCCCGGCAGAAACTGCGTGCTGGACAAAGGTCAGGGTGAGCTCTATTCCCGTTTTTTCCATTCTTCTTCTTTTTCCTCGTTTGGACCCCTTCTCTTCGATCTGCTTTACCACCCGGAGACCCAAAAAAGCCAAAAAACAGCAGAGCTCTCCAGAAAGCTCCACCCGGCCCCGGGTGGAGGGCGAAAAAGAGAAAAACTGCGTCTGAAAAAAGACTTTTTAATCAAGTTAAATAACTGCCTTTCACCTTGTTTTTTCCCCTTCCCCTGTGCCTTATAAGGCACTCTGCGTAATTTTATTAAATAAATAATTTTTTCTTCACTTCCATCTAAAAAATTCTGTTAAAAGTAAAAAAAAAAGTGTCAAAACCCTTCACTCTCAAAAAAACCAAAATCTTACCATTAACCCGGGACATATTTGGCGCCCAACTTACGGGGCCTTAATTACTTGTTCTACACCTTTTATAAAATTAAAAAAAGTAAAAAAAAACCCGAATAATTACATTCTAGTTTTAAACGCTTGATATTAAATTACAACCATCAATAATCACTATGCTGTTTGATAAAAAATTATTTAATATAATACTGTCTGTTTAGCACATAAATTTATTTCCCTACTAACAAGTAAAAACAATCCTGTCCCTAATGTATAATTTCCACCAATCAGAGACACAACTCCAACTTGTTATAGTAATGTGTGTAATACTAACAATCTGTAAAAAAATATGAAAAACAGTTAAAGATGTACATGCTCTGTTAATTTCCTCCTCTGGTTTTAGTAACCTGTTTTAGAGTTTTATTAATAATATTACCCAACCTGTTAAAAAAGTAGAGAGTGAAACTTCCTAACTCCTCACCCATCTCTTTCCCTTTAAATCTAGTATATCAACTTTTAAAAATATTCAATTTTTCCTAAATGTTAAAAAAACCATTAACTTAATTATACAAATACTTTACCTAAAAATTTCCATGTATATAATATTCAATTTTACCAAAATAAAAACTAAAAAAAAAACTAAACAAAAACAAACACCTAATCCAAATAGAAAAAAATTAAATAATATAAAATATAAAAAAACATAAATAAAACTTTAAAAAAATTCTCTAATCCAATAAACTAAAAATTTCCCCCTAAACAAATCCCAAAACCAACTAAAGTAAAAAAATATCTAAAAAAAATACAAAAACAACTACAATACAATATATTAAACCCTAACATATACTTATCATACACTATCAGATATTATAAAACAAAAAATAAAGAAACCTAAACCAATAACAATTACTCCTATTACAAAAAACAAAAAAACCCAATTTAAAACTAATCACCCAAATAACAATAGGGAGGGACCCTCAAAACCAACAACTAAATCAAAAATCATTATTAAATCCATAAATATAAAAAACCTTCACAACCTAAAAAAAAATTATATCAACAAAATAATAAATCTATAATTAATTAATTAATCCATCTTTAAAATACTACAAACAATATTACACTTCTAAATCCTACTAAAACAAAACATTTAAAAACGATATCACGTAACCCAAATATCAACCAAACTATACAAAATAAACCTAACTACAACAACCTCTAAAAATGAACTATCAAAACTACAAAAAAAAATACCTACATCCCAACAATCTCTATTCACAACAAACTCAATAAAAAACTATAAAACAAAAAATTCAACGCTTAAAAAAAAAACAATAATAAAAATTATCTTCTCAAAAAACATAACAAACCCAAATCCAATTATAAACCCAAATAAAATAAAATATACACCTATAATATAACAAAAACTCCTAAAACTTAAACCATCAAAATATACTTCTACTTTAACCATTATAAAACAAAATAACAAACATAAAACTATACATAATATAACAAAAAAACTCCAAACATATACAAATATCATACATAACCCAATAAATACAAAAATCTCAACTATAAAAACAAATCTACAAAAACTAAAAAATAAAATAAAATAAATCATAAAAAACTCAATAAAAAAATTAAAAACAACCTTCTCGAAATCTCAACAATACAAACCAAAAATTCTACTACCCCACGCAAACACTCCTCAGCTATAAAAACTAAATATATCCCTCAACATAAATTGTAATATTTCCTATATAACAATAAAAAAACATAAACAAATAAAATAAACAACCCACTGCTATCCTAACACAACAAATACGTAAATTAAAAAAAAAACAAAACTCAAAAAAAAAACTCCACCAAAAAAAAAATAACTCTACTCAATATATCTAATTCCCTTAAAAAAACCTCTAACACAAATACCCACCATAATTAAAAAAACCCTACCTCTAACCAAATAAAAACCAAAAAAAACCAAATATTTTAAACAGTATAAATTCAATAACCTAACACATCAAAACCACAAAAATACAAAACTTTAATTAACACTAATACACAATACACAATAATACCATCACAACATATAAAAACAAAACCTATTTCTATTTCCAACATTACAAAAAAATCACAAAACTTAACCCTCGTAAAAACTAAAATAAACCTAACTAAAAAAAAATAAAAAAAACATTCCATTATAACTAACCCAAAAACTCCATATATTTTAAATATAAACTTCCTCCAAAATAAATATTTCAAAAACCAAAAAAAACTCAAATAAACATTTAAAATAACTACTGTAAAAACAAAAAACATAAAACAATTAAACACCTTACCTAAACTATCAAAAAACCCATCTACAATAAAACTCCTAAAAAAAAAACAACAAATACCAATTACAACCTCAATTACACACCGCCAACAATACCAAACAACTCGTAATACCGTAATTCCCATTCACAAACTAATCCATAAACTAAAAAACCAAAAAATAATCAACAAAACCCATTCATCCTTTAACAACCCCATCTAACCTAGACAACTATCTAAAAAAAAAAAAATTAACTATAAACTATCATACCTTAAATAAAATAACTCCACCTCTAAATACTACTATACCAAACATACTAAAACTCCAATATAAACTAAAATCCAAAGCAACAAAATAATATACTACTATTAACATTACAAATACATTTTTCTCCATTCCTCTAACAAAATACAAACCTCAATTTACTTTCACCTAAAAAAACATACAATACACCTAAAACCAATTACCCCAAAAATAAAAACACAATCCCACCATTTATCATAAACTAATCCAAACTACATTAAAAAAAAATAAAACTCCAAAACATTTACAATACATTAATAACATCATTATATAAAAAAACACAACAAAAAAAAATTTAAAAAAAAAAATCCAAATTCTCCTAAAAACCAATTTCACTATTAAAAAAACAAAATCAAAAAACCTACCAAAAAAATCCAATTCCTAAAAATAAAATAACAAAATAAACAACATCAAATTCCTAATAAAATTATCAATAAAATCATCACAATATCCCCCCGACCAACAAAAAAAACCCACAAACTTTCCTAAAAACTATAAACTTTTAAAAAATACACATCCCTGAGTACAGCCAAATTATAAATCCTCTCTACCTAATTGCCCATAAAAAAAATAATTTCCACTAAAACCCTAAACAACAAGAAACCTTCACCCAAATCAAACAAAAAATTACTCATACAATAACCCTTAATCCAATCAAAACAAAACCAAAAGTAAAAAATGTACTTTACTCTACAACTAAAAACCATAACCTATCCTAAAACCTTTAACAAAAAATACCTAATAAAACCCAAAACCAACCACTAAAATTTTAAAACCAAAATTACAAAAAATCTAAAACCAACTACACCCCAACAAAAAAAAAAATCCTAACAACATATAAAAAAATCCAAACTACCTCAAAAATAATTAACACAAAAACACAACTCCTCCTAACACCTCAACTACCAATACTAAAATAAATATTTAAAACAAAAATTCCCTCTACTCATCATACCACCAATAGCACATAAAGCAAATAAATTACCCTTATCACACAGCGCACCCGTATAAAAAAATCTAAATCACCCTAAAATTTTAAAAATAATTACAAATTAACCTAAAAATAAAAATTTTAATCTAACTAAAAAAAAAAAACTAAAACAAATAACCCATGCAAAAAAAAACCCCACCATACAACCAACTACCAACAAATAAAACACAGTACACTCTTTTCACTAATAATTCCTATCATCTTATAAAAACAAAACAAAAATAAAAAACAACTGTATAAAACCCCACACAACAAATTACAAAAACTAAAAAAAAAAAAGTAAATCAAGCCAATTCACTAAACTCAAAACCATTCAATTAACCCTAAACATTACTAAAAAAAAATAACCAAAACTCTACCTTTATACTAATTCATAAATAATAACCAATACTCTATAAAATTAACTAAAAAAAATAAAAAAAAACTAATTAACAACATAAAAAAAAACCAATTTAAACAACTAAAAAATAAAAAAACATCGCTAACCAAACAAAAAAACTACCTATAAAAATCCACCATATAAACACCCATATACCCAAAAATCAAACTAATAAAAAACACCAAAACAATAAACAAATAAATCAAACTACAAAAATAAAAATATCCCAAATAAACTTAAATTAACAGCATAAAAAAAATTTATTCCTAACTCAATAAACCCATAATACCTCAAACCATCAAAACAAAAATACCACCTATAAATAAACACAAAACCAAAAAATAAATCTAACCGTAAACTACATCTCTCAAATTATCCATAACTATAAAACATATACTACCATCAAATAAACCAAACAAATAAAACCCCTATAATATAATAAAAAATAATCAAAATATAAATATAAAAAACCTAACTAATTAATTACATCACACTACCTCAAACCCACCATAACAAACACTATATACTCACAATAATAAAAACCACCACTAAATAACTAAAAACCTACCCTATACCTCATACCACTACTCATAACACCATCCTAGGCCTTAAAAACCAAATCCTATAAAAACATAATACCCCTAAAAAAATTAAATCAAATGACAAAACTCATTTTAAAAATAACCTCATAAACAACTAAACTAAAAACCATAACATTAAATAAATATACCACATTCCCTATCATACACCAACCACTAACAAAATAAAACAATATAATAAACTATTAAAAACCACCCTAAAAACATTAAATAAAAAAACTTATAAAAATTAAAAACAACATTTAACAAAAACCACCTAATTAATCAATACCCGACGCTCCATCAACCAAACAAATCCTACCCAATCTAAACTTCTACATACAATAAATAAAAATAAAATCCCAACAATACATACCAAAAACTTGTTAAAAAAAACTATCTAAATTAATTCTACCTCACATAAAAACAAACCCATCCATAAAATTTTTACCCAAAAACCAAAATATACTTAATAAATAATACAAAAAAATAAAAAACCACAATATATCCCTCAAAAAAATTTAATTTTAAATAAAAACCACATATAAAATTAAAATAACAACATACCACCATTCACCATTCATAACATTATGTATGCATAATTTTATATATATATGTGTATATATATATATATATATTTAAAATTAAAAAATATTAAAATAAACCTTAAACCAACACTATAAAATAAAAAAATAAAATATCTTAAATTAATAATATAATAATCCTTTATCCCCTATCATTAACTTATATACCCCCCAAAAAAATATATAAAAATATATAATCCTATCTCTTTAACTACACCCAGCCACAAAAAAAACCACAAGTTATTTTAAAAACATTTTCTCCAAACCTTACGCCAAAAAAAAATTCATCACCCAGCAAAAACTACATACTAAACAAAAATCAAAATAAACTCTATTCCCATTTTTTCCATTCTTCTTCTTTTTCCTCATTTAAACCCCTTCTCTTCAATCTACTTTACCACCCAAAAACCCAAAAAAACCAAAAAACAACAAAACTCTCCAAAAAAACTCCACCCGGCCCCGGGTGGGGAACAAAAAAAAAAAAAAAAAGTCTAAAAAAACCACTTTTTAATCAAATTAAATAACTACCTTTCACCTTATTTTTTTCCCTTCCCCTGTGCCTTATAAAACACTCTTCACTTCCATCTAAAAAATTCTATTAAAAATAAAAAAAAAATATCAAAACCCTTCACTCTCAAAAAAAAAAATCTTATCATTAACCCAAAACACATTTATTGCCTGACCCCTCCCTACCCTTTTTTTCTTGTTGCAGGACACTACATTAATACCTGCAAAAAGAAAAAAAATGTACAAAGCCTTCCACGTTGGGTAAATTCATATCATTTCTTTCTCTTCTTTAGCAAGTCAAACCACCTGCTTCTACAGCACTTCTGAACTCCATTCTGACTCTTGGCAAGAAATTCTTACAGGCCTGACATTGTGGCTACAGCTCTGTGATGATCCACATGAAAGGTGGGTGCTTTCTTCAATTATCCTTTCTTCAATGCAACACTTCCTTTTTACTATCTATCTAGGTCATCTCCTTCATTTTCATAACTATATTCGGAAGGCATTGTGTACTGGGCATTGCCCATAAATGTCCACCCAGAAAGGTAGACAACAGCTTTGCTGCAAGGCAGATAATCTTTTCAATATTCCTGCAAGAGCTGGCTTACCTGCATTTGGTAATTATGGAACATGCTTCAGCTACTCCAGCAACAACACGTGAACAATTACTTCTTACTGATAGTGAGGCTCAAAAACGACACTTCTGAAGCAACAATGCACTGCAGGCACCTGGACACATGTCCTTCCCTAAGGAAAAAAACGTCAAAGTTCTTTCCCTCTTCCCTGGCTTGCTGGTACCAAGCACAGAAAACTGCACCTGAGGGAAGCTTGGAAGCCTGTATCCTCTGACATTTTGCACTTGGTTAGAGCTTTTTATTCATACCTCTGCATACTTCTGAAAATTACAGTTCCTCTTTTACAACATAGCCAATGTCCACACTTACCTAGAAAGAGGCACTGGGATTTGTTTTCTGTAAATTCATTCAGGAAACTCCTTGTTCTTTCTCTCTCTCATTCATGGCCATAGGTTCCCAAAGAATATTTAGCAGGGCCTTTTTGCTTTGATACCCTCTATTTCATTTCCATTTCATTCCCTAAATTCTTTACATCCTGAAACTTTTTCTAGTACGTGGAAGAGCACAATCATAAATGGACAACAGAAAAATTGTAGAACTTCCCTAGCTCAAGATGTTGTTTTTCACTCTTTATCTATTTGCTCTTCCCATCTCATAGCTGCTCTTTTCCATGCACCTTTAAGGGCCTGCAATTCTCGCTGCTGCAGAAGGACTTGTGAACTGCTGCTTCCCTACCTTGCTCACCAGAGCACGGAATCCAGTCAGAAGGTGCCGGTCCATTGGTGCACAAACCACCAGGTATGGCTAGAAAGAGTAGAAAAAATTCATGAAATACTTTCCCTTGGAGAACAGTTCCCATGCTTTGCAAATCTGGGTTCATACATAGAAATATTGGCACATCAAGTCTGTATCAATTTCAATACAGAACAGCATCGCTTTAAACTCTTGAAAACTTCAGGGTTTGGATGATGTTGCTACCACTTCCTACATTACAAATGTGGCTATGCTGACCTCAAAACTGGTACACATGTCTCCAAATATTTTATCTCATACTGGACAGTACATAAGGTGCTTAGCCTTATACCTGCACATGCTTATTACCTGTGTGTGAACTGCATACCACGTGCATAGCCTGCAGAAATACACTTCAGGATTAATTCTGATTCGTAAGGCTCCCTTACATGAACCTTACAGAACTGCACCTCATCAATTATCCATGTACAGAAATTTGGCTTTCAAATGGCCTAAGAGAAAAAAAAATAGTTTTGCTAACTCTTTCAATGCCATGTTAAAGGAATAACATATCTCATGTTGCTGAGGAAACAATAACTGCAATAACCATCCTCCCCTGTTCCCTGTATGACACACTGAAATATGGTTCAGAAGGTTTACTTCAACCACTGTAGGAAATGCCACACAGCTCACATGGTGGCCGATTCTCAGCCTCTGTTCCGCTCACTGTACCACTCAGCCAGATCAGAGAGAAGCAAGTAAAAAAAAAAGTAAAAAAAGTTTAAAAAATATTATCCCAAAGGGAACATTTGCAGGTGGTGGTTGTACAATTGTTCCATCTGAACGTGTGAGCAGCCCAGGCCACGCTTCTGATAGAACTGTTTGGTGTGGATGAACTCATGTCACTGTGACCAAAACATATGAGCAATACTTTGCTTCCCTTTATGCAATTAACACCTCTCTGGTCACCACAGTTCTGGTATTAGGTTAGCCTGAGATGCTGCAGTCTGACAGGGATCCTTCTCAAAACGTAGGGAGAAAACTCAGGTTTATATGTCAGCACCTTCACTGTTGACTTCTTTAGAATTCAGTGGCAAGACGTCCTTCATCTATTTTTCTTATTTGCCACGTAAGCCACACAAGATATTTATTCTTTGAAATAGGACTCTGACATCTCTTCCCTGAAAAGGTTTTCATCATTGCTCATAAGTGTGATCTCCCTCCCTCTTCCTGCTGATCAAACCTGGCTCAAACCACTGCCTCTTTTCAACAGCTAGCACACACTGGGCACAACACACCCAGGAGTCCAAGGCCAGCCTCAGGCCGACCTCCTAGCAGCTTCTGTCTGGCACAAATCCTGACATTTGCACAACTTTACAATACAAAATCCCACATTTCCCCATGGGAACCTGGGGGCAACAATGGCTCTTTTCCATGGGAATGGCACATCACCACTCTCGTGTAAGATAGGCAGTTTGGAGGAATCCAAGTGCACACAGACCTCTGCTTCTTTACACCTTTCATCTGACAGGATTCCTGCAGCATGCACACTTTTCACAGACAATACCACATTTGGACCCTGGCTGCAAACGGTGCCTCTTTTACACACGTAACAAACTTTTCCACCCTTCTGACCTGCACACCATGGCAAATGCCTCCTCACATCATAAAAACCATCTGACAACACTTCATAACAAGCCTCAAGATACACTATATCGCCTCTGTGTTACCTCACTCCACTCAGTCAGGTTTTCTGGGAAAAAAAAGGACTGTTTGAACCTTTTACAAACCTGCTGTGGGACTAAGAACACCAAGCTATACTGATAGCAATCATAACAATCCATTCTTTACATTCATTTCAATTATTCACTACCCACAACAACACCTGTAGCTCCTGCTTCAGGACACCACATCTATAGAAATACTGCACTACTGATAATAAAGGAAGCGAGGACAATAACCACATCAAATCTCTTCTTCCCCCACAGCAATGACCGTGGCCACATCTCCTCTCTACCTCGAGGACACGCTCTGGGGAGTACCTGACAGCATAAGAGCTCTCAAGAATCTTCACCACTGTCAAGACAGCCACTTGACCCCAATGAATGCAGGATCTCGTGCAAGGACTGATGCTGCCACCACTGCAGCTTCTCTGCTTCCACACAGGGAACCCGGCAGAGCACAGCCACAACACCCTCTGCACACTGCAGCTGGCCACAGCAGGGCAGGGTGGAGAGGGAGGCAGCAGCACTTTGGGGAGGCGGCAAAGAAAAGCCAGGAAGAACGACCTCTGAGCCGGGACGAGGCCAAGGCCCGTGGTGGCAATGACAGCAGCGGTGGAACTCCCCAGCAGCAGTGGAACTCCCCAGGTAACCGGTGGCAGCAGATGCACCCACGATAATCAAAGCGCTCTGGCTAACTGACCTGGCGCCGGGTCACCCACGACCGTACCTCCAAAGTGACCCACTGTCACCACACCCTGCTGTCTAACTGCCCCAGCACCAGATCACCCACGGCCATACCTCCAAACTGACCGACTGTCACCACACCCTGCTGTGTTTGGCAGCCTGGTGCTTTTTTCTGTGTCTAGAATGTGAAATTTCCAGACAAGGAGGTTGCTTTTTCAAAATTCTACATGTGAGGACGCTCCAGTGCTTTTCCTCAACATGAAAATTATGGCTTTTGGATTTTCTTTACGCCCGTGACAATCTGCACACTTTTGGATTCTGGCTGCATCGGTCTGTGCACTCTATGAAAAACATTCTACTGTTTGGACCTTCCGAGAAACGGAAATCTTCCAGGATTTATGAAGCGATACAACAAAACCTTTTCTCAAAACTGTTTTCTTATTCCCACCCCCTAAGCTTTTATATACTTACACTCATCTATTTACATTATATCTATTTGCACTTATTATAGAGAAAATACTTACAAATCCATTGACACTTATGGAACCTCTGCTAAGACACAAGCCACATATTTACAGTGTTCAACTTGTACATTTTGACACTTCAATATCACGTCAGACTTCTACACTCTAACCATACACATCTACTCATATCAAACTTCTCTTTACATTAATATCTAATATCTGATTAGACTTTGTACAGAACAGCTAATAAATCTATTTCTTCTTTTTTTACATTCTGTCCTATATATCATCCTGCCTTATAAGTTAAGCTCTTTCATTGGTTCATTTATATACACAACACTTGTGTTTGCACTTTAAAATCTTCTCTCTGCTTTGGCCTTGCATGGACAAGCTTATGCAGGACACGCATTACTCTTTCTCTCTCTGCCTCATCTGCATGGTGCCCCAAGGAAGATTTTACAATAACATTTTCCTTTCCTTACCTACACTTTAGGTCCATTTCATACCCTCCATTATTCAAATCCTAATACTTTTCTTACTGCCTACAAGATCACTGTCATAAAGGAACAGCAGAAAAATGGCAACACCTCCCTAGCTCAACATTTCTTTTTCCTCTTTTCCTAATTGCTCTTCCCATTTCACATGTTGCCTTTTTAATGCATGTTTAAAGGACTGCAATTAGCACTGCTCCAGAAGAATTTGGGAAGTGCTGCTTCTCCCTCTGGCTCACCGTGGAACAAAATCCAGACGCGAGATGCCGCTCTGTAGCTGTAGAAAACCTCCGGGTATTCATACAAACAATACACTAAATAAATGAAATTCTATGCCTTCAAAGAAATTGCCCATGTCTGTAAAATCTAACAAAATACATTAAAAAACTCTCCTGATCAAGTATGTATCCATTTCAATGCTGAACACACACACTTTGAACTTATAAAAACTTCTGGCTTTGGTGCTACCCCTTCTTACATTACAAAAATTGCAAATTCTGACCTCAAATCTGGGTTCTGGGGGATCACAGGCAACTACACCATGGCTGTCACCAGCCCAGATCCTACCTAGGCCCGTATGGGATATAGGTTCACCTTGGGGTTAGACACAGCTGCCCTGGCAAAAATTCCTCCTGCAGGCACAAGATTACACGGCAGATGTTCTTAGGCACACTCTGAAAGGGGGAGCTTTCAATGGCACTCTGGGATGCAGGGGGCTGCATCACCCACTGCCCTCAATACCTCTCACTCATCCTTCCTTTCAGCTAACAGGCCACGGCCCCCCACCCGCTCCACAGCCCCCTACAGCCCTGTGGTGCCGAGTGCTGCCCTGGACAACACAACACCTGTCAGCTCTGGAGCCCAAATCCTGGTTTTGTAAGACTGTGGTGGGACTCAGCAATAGGGACTGGGGGCTGCACCTCTCCTGGGGTGACCTTCGGCTCCACTAACCTTGTGTGGTAACAATTCACACGGTAGCCAGGACTCTGCCCGTATCCCACGGGTTCACCCCCCATCCCGGTTAGGGCTCACCGCTCCATACCCCACCTGTCCTGGACACGCTCTCACTCCCCCAGCAGAGGCGCTACCCTGGGGCTCTGCACCCTGTACACATTTACCTGTATCTCTCTGACATCCCCTCCTATGCCACCGCCAGCAACCCACCTTGGGACCGGGCTCTGTCTCCCACACCCTTCTCCGTTCTGCTGCTCCCCATGCCTCTCCCACAAATGTTTACTAATGCATTCTATTGCTGATCAAACAGAGAAATAATTAACACATTCACACTTTTCATTAGGAGTTTATTTATTAAAGGAATCATGGGGAGTAAATTGCATCAGCCTGCACTTACCACACAGCTTTTCCTTGCTTAATAAGGTGACACTGAACTCTCTCAGTAGGACTAAAAAATCCAGCTCTCCAGTTTAATAAAAGCCACCTTAGACCCACTGGGCTCAAAACCATAACAAATGGCACACTTCTTTTAGAGAGCTCTGCAGCTACTCACGTTGGATACTATGGGGACTGCAACAATGACAGTCTTGTCCATCCTGGCAAGCTGTGGCTCTGAACAGCCTGCTGCTGGCAGCTCCTGCAGCCAAAATTTATCCACGCCGGTGATGATTGGCATCTTCAGCACCACCTTCACGCCACCCTAGGCTGCTGAACCGGGACACCCAGGACATTCCAGGCAGATGTCTCTGCAGAACCATTGAAATGATTCAGTGCTTTGCAAAGGAAAGCTCAGAAGGCTACAAGACATTTTTCAGGAAAACCCACCAAAAAAAATGAAATTTTTGTGACCAAACAACATGCTTTTTGCGATGCGGCCGCAGCCCAGCTGATGCCAAAAGCTACACCTATCCACACTTTTCAGGCTGTGGATAATGCCTTCAAAAATGGGCTTTCCCATCACCACCTCCCACTGACAGTATCCTTGGGGCAACTCTTTCTTTTTTGCGTGTTCAAATGAGTATAGGAAAATAGGACAGGTATTTGGGATTTCTCTCACCACAGTCCAGCAGCTCACAATACCCTTCAGGAAAAGAAGGCACTACCAAAAATGACAACATGATGGATGGCAACATCTAGCTGGTCTCACCAAGTAACAGTGACAGGATGCCAAAATAAGCCCCATCAGGGAAGAAATGCAAGCACCGACCCCTGCTGCTGACACAGCCCAGAACAATGCCAAGAAAGCATGAAAACAGACAGAACAAAATGCTATCACCCAGACACACTGGACACAGATAACATCACACAGACACACTGGACACAGACAACATCACACGGACACACTGGACACAGACAACATCACACGGACACACTGGACACAGACAACATCACACAGACACAGACATGACACAGGGATGGGCTGATAGGCAAGATTCCTAATGCAACATGACCCATGACATCAAGAGGCTGATGATGCTCAAGGAAACAAGCCTCCACAGCAATAGCACATGATAATGAAAGCTCAGTCATGACAACAACTTACTGCCAAAGTTATTAACACCATGCTCAAGAACATCAGCAAGCCTACAGAAGGAGACAATGAATGCCAGGTGACCGTGCTGATCGCTCCTGACACAAATGATAACATCTACACTCAAAGAAGGCCCGTGACAAAAAGCTCACGAGAACAGGGACGTGGCTCAGAGCTGCCCTACCCAGCAAAGGCTCGGCTGATGCTAAAGAGAAAACCTCTCCCTTTACTTCCAAAGGGCCTGTCACACGACACTGCTCTCCTCTAACCTAACTTCAAATTCAAACCTGTCATTACAAAGGTTTTTCCCTTCTACCAACCACCACTCCTGACACTCAGCTTTCACAAGACGAGTGGACACAATCCATCCTCGACGCCGTGGACGGCGCCGTGTTCCCTCTGGTCCGCTTCGGTGCCTGCAACAGTTCGAAGGAAAATTCAGACTGCCGTGACACGCCCCAAAAGAGACCCCTTCTGCAACACCTCTCTGCCTCTTCACTGGCAACAGGTATCGCTTACCTCACCTTTCCAAACTTCAACTCCACACCTGCTCATACTACCTAACACAACAAAACAGAAAACGTAACTGTTCCCCTCAACAACAGCCATCCCCAGGCTCCTCCCCAGCTCTGCCCCAGCTCAACTCAAATCTTCATCCAAATACAGAGTCTCGTGGACAATGCGTGTAAAATGAAAACAAAAACTCTTACCACGCTGCCCATACTGCTTGCCTATTACTCACCCTGCCTAGATGACAACTCACACCCTGATAGCACGCCTAGCACAGCAGCAGTACCTGCAAAGAAACAAAGCAAAAAACCACTTTCACATACCGAGAAACTACAACCTCCCCACTCTCACTGAACTAGATCACATCTACACCTTCAGGTTACATACCCACACTGCTCTCTGGCATCCGGGGCCAGGGGATCTTGCAGATGAACTGCCTAAAATGCAAACATTACAATGCATTCTTACACTTGCATCACCAACTCAAACACTAGCAATAGGAACTCATTCTGTCTGCCAGTCACAGTGTAGTAGGCCTTGCAAACCAGCAACAAAATTGTCCCATCAGAGCATGGGACATCTGTTGCATCAGAGAATTGTATGCAATTTATTGCCAATAAAAGCAAACTTTTGATCGCTGACTTGGGTATTTATTGGGGAAGGCAGGAATAAAAACAATGAGCCAAAATCAGACATTCTCCCCTTCTGCACAGTTCATTCCCCTCATATTCTCCAAGGGTTGCACACAGTTGATGAAAACTCCTCTGGTGAGGCAGTGGGTTGAGAGGGTGTTATGCATTATAAAAAAAATGAGAAAAACAATAGACTTTTGTGTGGCATTGGGGTTTAGAATGTGCAAAGCTTGCTCCTGTATGAGACTTTTGGTACTGGGGTACGGGTAGAAGTGCCTGCTGCTCCTTGGAGTGGGGGGGGTCACGTGGAGAAAACTCCTGCTGCTTGTTCCCTCCCCTACATGGCCTATTGTCTGCCCCTAAAACACCGGGCTGCCGGGCTTTCATTTCTGTGGAAAACAACTGGCCTTCTCCCCCACTGCTTTTAAATAGAATTCCATTGGCACTTTGGAACTTGGTATCCTGGCATTTTAAAACTCAATACATTTTGGCATTTTGCAACTTGCTGTTCTGGTACTTTTAAACTGCCATTTTGTAACCTGATTTACTGATTTTATGAAATTTGTTTTTCTATTATTCGGAAGCCAGCTTATTCTGGAATTTTGGAATCAGGTTTCATTTGGGTTTTTTGGTATTTTGGAACCTACTTTTTTGTAGGCTGTTTGTAGTTTTTTCCAAGCCAGCTTTTTTTATTATTTCGGGGGTGAGGGTGGGGGTATTTCTGTGGGTCTGGGGTGGTTTTGATTGATTTTGGATTTTCTTTGATTTGGGGTCTTTGTGCTGTTCTGGTTTTCTGCTTTTTTGGTTGTTGTGGGTTCGTTTGGGGGTTTTGGGCATTTTTTTTATTTGGTCACTTTATAATTGGCCTTGGCTTTGGATTTTTTTTGTGGGTTTTTTTTTTTAGGGGGCTTAGGTTTTGGTTTTGTTTGGTTGTTGTTGTTTGTTTAACACGGGCTTTTACTTCAGAATTTTTATAACCTGGGATTTTAATTATTTTCTGACCTGTGCTTCTCCTGCGCCTGCAGCATCCTAGTCCAGCCTCTTGCCTTCATTTGCCTTCTACCACTGCATTTAGCCTCGCAGGGAAACTGCTAAAAATCACAATACAATGACACATACTTCACACTTGAAACGCAAATAAATTACAACTACAAGAAATCTTGGGTTAAAATCCGGGATCTCGCCGCTTTCTGAGGAGGTTTCCGATTTATATCAGGGTAATAGAGGATATTAATGTTGTTTAAATGAATCTGGGAGGGGATTTGGGGCAGTTTTAGGAAATAAACACGTGAAGGAGGTGAGGAGCGGGGCGGGGGAGCCGCACGGCTTTTTTTTTTGCAGCTCTTCGATCGCGGATGTTTCTACGATGCAAATAAAGATCTCGATTCTTTTTAAAAACACGGATTCGTTTATTTGTGAGGTAAAAAAGGTGCAAAACCTCATCGGAGCCACTTCGGCAGCGGCCGGGAGGTCCTGGGGGTGACCTAGGAGATCCCGGGAGTCCCCAAAGCCGGAAAATTCCCTGAAGCCCCCCCGGAACCTCCCCGGTTTCCTCAGCAATTTTGGGGGCGATGCGACAATTTTGGGGGATTTTCGGGCGTTCCCCGTGTCCTCCCCGGGATTTCCCCCCTCCCCTGCTCTTACCGCAGCCCCGAGGGTCCCTCTGCCGCCCCCGAAAAGCCCCAGAAAGGGGCGAGGGATCCCCCGACCCCCGCTGTCCCGAACCCGCCCGGCAGAGCGGGCCGGGCCCGAGCCGCGCCTCGTGAGGGAAATGCAAATGAGGAGGCTGTCGGCGGGGTTTGCGGCGGTGGGGGGGACGGAGGGGGTGGTTATGCAAATCGGCATGACCTCATGCCCGAGGTGCATCCTGGGAGAAATGGGCGGGGTTATGCAAATCGGCATGACCTCATGCCCGAAGTGCATCCTGGGAGAAATGGGCGGGGTTATGCAAATCGGCATGACCTCATGCCCGAAGTGCATCCTGGGAGAAATGGGCGGGGTTATGCAAATCGGCATGACCTCATGCCCGAAGTGCATCCTGGGAGAAATGGGCGGGGTTATGCAAATCGGCATGACCTCATGCCCGAGGTGCATCCTGGGAGAAATGGGCGGGGTTATGCAAATAGGCATGACCTCATGCCCGAGGTGCATCCTGGGAGAAATGGGCGGGGTTATGCAAATCGGCATGACCTCATGCCCGAAGTGCATCCTGGGAGAAATGGGCGGGGTTATGCAAATCGGCATGACCTCATGCCCGAAGTGCATCCTGGGAGAAATGGGCGGGGTTATGCAAATCGGCATGACCTCATGCCCGAAGTGCATCCTGGGAGAAATAGGCGGGGCTATGCAAATTTAAGAACTCGCACAGCGAACGGCCCCACGGGAAATTGAGGCGCGGTCACGAATTTTTGGGGGATTTAAGGTTTAGCGCCCCAGCAGCGCGGGCGGAAAGGGCGGCAGGCGAGCGGGAAAGTGCGCGGGAAGAGCTGGGAAAGAGCTGGAGGGCGGAGAAAAGGTCGCCGTGACTTGTGCGTGAGGCGAGCGCGGTCCGGCCGGGAGCGCGGGAGGTGACGGGCATCGCTTGTGGGCCTTTTGGCTAAGATCAAGTGTAGTATTTGTAGTTATGAGTTTAATATTTGATAATTCCGCGGTGAGAGAACTTTATATTAAGCGGAATTTAGTGCTCGGGAGTCGGATCCGGAGCTTGCTTTTTCCGCTGCGCGCATTGTCCCGGTATTGCGGTGCTTCCGGGCACGGTGCACCCCCGCCAGGGACCTTTGGTTGGTTAAAAACAGATTAAAATCAGAAATAGTGGGAATTGCCGAAGCTGTCCCGCACTATCGCCCACCCTTTTCTGCTGAAATAACGCTTCTCCGCCTCCCGAGCGGCTGCCAGGCTCGGGCGGCGGTGATTCTCTCCCCTCGCAGGTGCCGCGAGATGGCGGCGCCTCCCGCGCGCACTTTTTTGGGTTAAACTCCGTGATTTCGCCGCTTTCCGGGTGAGTTTAAACTTTTTCTGAGGGAAATAAAGGATAATAATGTTGTTTAAATGAATCGGGGAGGGGATTTGGGCAGTTTTACCAAATAAATCCGTGAGGGAGGTGAGGAGCGGGGCGGGGAGCCGCGCGGGTCTCTTTTTTGCAGCTCTTCGATCGCGGATGTTGCTACGATGCAAATAAAGATCTCGATTCTTTTTAAAAACACGGATTTTGTTTATTTGTGAGGTAAAAGAGGTGCAAAACCTCATCGGAGCCGCTTCGGCAGCGGCCGGGAGGTCCTGGGGGTGACCTAGGAGATCCCGGGAGTCCCCAAAGCCGGAAAATTCCCTGAAGCCCCCCCGGAACCTCCCCGGTTTCCTCAGCAATTTTGGGGGCGATGCGACAATTTTGGGGGATTTTCGGGCGTTCCCCGTGTCCTCCCCGGGATTTCCCCCCTCCCCTGCTCTTACCGCAGCCCCGAGGGTCCCTCTGCCGCCCCCGAAAAGCCCCAGAAAGGGGCGAGGGATCCCCCGACCCCCGCTGTCCCGAACCCGCCCGGCAGAGCGGGCCGGGCGCGAGCCGCGCCTCGTGAGGGAAATGCAAATGAGGAGGCTGTCGGCGGGGTTTGCGGCGGTGGGGGGGAACGGGGAGGCGGGGGGGGGGGGGGGGGGGGGTTATGCAAATCGGCATGACCTCATGCCCGAGGTGCATCCTGGGAGAAATGGGCGGGGTTATGCAAATCGGCATGACCTCATGCCCGAGGTGCATCCTGGGAGAAATGGGCGGGGTTATGCAAATCGGCATGACCTCATGCCCGAAGTGCATCCTGGGAGAAATGGGCGGGGTTATGCAAATCGGCATGACCTCATGCCCGAGGTGCATCCTGGGAGAAATGGGCGGGGTTATGCAAATCGGCATGACCTCATGCCCGAACGGCATCTTGGGGAAAATGGGCGGGGTTATGCAAACTAAATGAAACGCGGCGCGAATTGCAGTCTCGGTAAAGGGGCGGGGTCATGCAAATTAAAGCACAATCCCGCATGAATGGCGTCTGGGGAAACGAGGTCCGGCCATGCAAATTAGATCACTGCGCGCAGCGATCTACGCCATCATGGCGGATGAAGGTCGGTCAGGCAAACTCGATTCCTTAGCGGCGCGAATGGCATCTTGAGAGCTCCATTGGGGGATTTTCAGAGTTTAGGCCTCGGTGCGCGGCGGGCGCGGGGGGGAAATGGGGTTTCAAGCCTTTCCTGAGTCCCCGAAAAAAGACCTTTTATCCATTTTTCCCCATTTATCCCCGCAGCTCCTCTCAGCCCCGGCTCGGCAAATCCAACCGCATGATCCGAGCGGCCAAAAGCCCGAACGCGGCACCTTCGCCGTGCCTCTGCCGGCCTGTCCGGCCCCGCTGGCCACGCCGAGAATCCATGAAAAAACTCCTGCAGCTCCCGAGCCTTTCCGCCTCTCCCGGAGCTCCCAGCGCCTCACGAGCTTCCCGCGCGGCCGGCCGGAGCGGCGGGGTGATGCATATTAGAGACACAGAGCACCGCCGTGATTTCGGGTCAGTGCTTCAGAAACATGTGCTGACAATGCGGGAACACAGCGGGAAAGAGTCTCTAAATTGCTGGAAAGGAGGTACGGGGCGGCGCGGGGGAGACAGCGAGGTGTGTGTTTGTCGAGCGGGGTGCCGCCGGGAGTGGGGGAAGGAAATTGTCATCGCCGCTCGGCCGTTTGGCTAAGATCGAGTGTAGTGTTTATAGTTATTTATTCGGTTTTGGGTACGTCCTTGATGAGAGGACTTTACGTGAAGCGGCAATGCGGTGCCTCCGGGAACGGCGCACCCCGCACGGGGACATTACAGTAGTGAAAAAGCACAAGGAGAGAGCGGTTGCTTAACTGCTACGTATACTTGTCGCAATATCAGAGGTTATTATGTGACAAAAGGTTTGTGTTGCTTCCGAAGGTGCCGCGAAGGCAGCGCTGTAGGTTGTGGATCCCGTCCGTCCTTCTGCCTCAGCGCCCGCAACATCTCGTGCCTTAGCCCCGCCTGTCCCAGGGACTCTGTTATAGGGCGCTAATAACGAAGAGATTAATAAGTAGGTTACAGTGAAAACGGACAGCGCAAGTCTGCTTCTGCAGGTGCTACCGGAAATACCCGAATGGTGGAGAGAGCGAGGGTAAGTATGTCAATTCATAACGTATCTTTCTATTCTTTAGCAAGTAAAACCACCTGCTTCCACAGCACTTCTGAGCTTCATTCTCGCTGTTTACAGAAAACTTTTACAGGCCTGTCTGTGACTGACGTGATGGCTGCAGCGCCACGATGGTCCGTATCAACAGTGGCTGCTTCTTTCAGTTCTCTTTTTTCTGGTATACTTTCTTCTTACTAGCTACTTAAGTCATCTCCTTCACTTGGGTAGCAGCATTCGTAAGGCACTGGGTACTATACTGTGGCTTGGGAATAAATGGCCGGCCATAAAGGTAGTAAACAGCTTTGCTGCAAGACAGAAAATGTTTGCAACATCTAACAAAAAGGTGGTTTTAGCCTGTGATTTTGTAATTATGGAACAGGCTTCAGCTACTTCACGTACAACACATGAAAAATTATTTATTGCTGAAACTCAAAAAGGCCACTACTTCTGCTGTGACACACTGCGGCCACCTGGATACGTGTCCTTCCCTAAAAAACAAGACATGGACAACAGAAAAATTGCAGGAGTTCCTTACCTCAGGATGTTTTTTTTTTTCTCTTCCTGCTCTTACCTTCTCGTATCTCTTCATTTTAATGCACATTGAAAGGACTGCAATTATCAGTACGGGGGAACGAATCCTGAAGTGCTGCTTCTCCCTCTTGCTTGTTGTGTCACAGAATGCACCCAGAAAATACCATTCTATACCGTACAAAGTTCCAGGTATGGATAGAAATAATAGAAAAACTTCATTAATTACTTTCCCCTACATAAGATTGCCCATGCTTGTAAAATCTGTAGCAATACATAGAAAAAATTGCAGATAAGGTCTGTATCAATTTCAATCCAGAACACCATCATTTTAAATTCTTTAAAAAATACAGGTTTGGATGATGGTGCTACCACTTCTTAAATTACAAACTTTGGCAATACTGATCTCAAAACTGCTACACGTTGCTACAAATATTTTCATAAATACTGGACAGTAAATAAGGTGTTAAGCTTTATACCTGAACTTAGTTATTACCTGTGCGTAGACTGCATAACGCACACGTGGCCTGCTGAAAAACACTTTAGCGTTAAACCGGATTCGTGCAGCTACATTCTGAGAGCTGCCATGACATGCACCTCCTAGAATAGGCATGTACAGAAATTTGGCTTTCACATGGCCTACAAGAAAGAAGTGAAACCTTACTAGTTCTTTCAATGTCATCTGAAAGAAAGCACATCTGTCATTTTAAATGCTGAAGGGTAACTGTCTTGACCTTCCTCCCCTGCACCCTCGGTGAGGCACTGCATGAGGCTTCGTAGGGTTTATGTCAGCCTTGGCACAAAATGCTGCATGGCTCATATGGTGGGTAACTTACAGTGAGTGTTCCACGTGCTATTCCGCTTAGCCGAGTCACACAAAAGCAAGGAAGATGCTCTAAGGGGCTCTTGGGAGGTACTGGTTGTGTAATCGTTCATTCTGAATGGTTCAGCAGCCCACAGCATTATGGCCTGGGAGCAGAGATGACAGCATATAGGCAAAGGCCTCCTGTTCCCCCCTGAGCTGGGGGAGAGTGGGTACAAACCTGCTTCCTGCAAGCGTATCCTCTTGGCCTGCTGCATGCTGAGGCTTGGACAACTTGGAGGGCAGCTGCAGGCTTTGGCCTCTGTGCATACACACCTCTCCCAGAAGGTGCGATGACTTAATAACAACTTTGCCTGGATGTAATCAGCTGGCTGAATGTCAGTGCAAAGTATCTGTCTTGAGGCAAGCTTGTGGATGGAGTGAGATATGAATGTTTGGGTGAGGAAGAATGAGGACTGTGTGATGACCATCCCTGGAATGAAATTGGAACTCTGCAGAGAATGGAGTGCGTGCACTGTTAGGCAGCCTTTGCTGTAGGCAAGTGTGAAGAAGCCCTGCAGATGGGAGCCATAAGGAAATATTCCAAAGCGGTGAGAATGAGTAGGACATGTTAGAGTTGGTGGTTCCAGTGGGATGACATGTGCATGGGGTCAGGGATGGTACACCCGTGTGAGAAATGGTATAATACTGTGAAACTTTAATGTGCAGGCATTGCTGAGCAGGCCTGAAGCCCTCCCCTGTGGTCAGGACTTAAGCAGGCAGCTGGTGGATAGGAGGCCAAGGAAAAAACGGCATGAGGCAGTTGGACTTGCACATGTGCTGAGCTGTTCAGAAATGACTGACATGTGTATTGTGTTCTCTTACAGATGGTGGTGTTTGGCTGCTGCTGGAGTTGCCGGTCCCCACGAGGATATTGTGGTGATGTGGTATGCGTAGAAAAGAGAAAGATGGCATCTGTTCTGTTCCAAAAGATGTTGAAAACAAAATGACATGAAAGGCTACTGAAGGAAAATTGTTGTGACTGAGTGCTACTGTTGGAAAATGTATCAGGTTAAAAATGTTGTGTAACTGTAGTCAAAGGTTTTGTTTGGGTTTCCCCTGGGAAAAGGAATTTTAGGTTTCTTGCAGGGCAGTGTTGTGCCAGATGAGGTCTGGTGAAGTCAGCATACCAAGAGATTGGGAGTGACCCCCAAAGATAAGCAGAAAGATAAAGAACATGAACAGAACATCCAGCAGGAACTTGTGGTTCTCAACAAGACCTGATGGATATCACAAGCAGCTAGGCCAGAGCAACTGCAGCAGGGCTGAAGACATCCTGGCCCAGAAAAAAGACTGCCAAGAAAAACTGAAGAATGTCATTAGCATCAGAGGCAAGGAGATTGGAGTCCAATGAGAGACGGAATATGGGGAGTTTGCTCAACTTTGGAGTAATGAACACTGACCCAATGCTTTCCTCTGTACTTTTACTGTATGCAATTTCTGAGAAATGGAGTAAAAGCTATGTATCCTGGAATGATTGTTTCTGCGCACCCGGGCTATGGGTGGATGAGATGATTGCTGTGGTACATCCTGACCACAAAATAAAGTAATGCCTTGAGTCTGTAACATGAAAATGTTGTTGGAGAGTTTTTCTATTTTTTTCTGCAGATTGGGTGACACTAGTAAACACATGGCAGTAGTGTAGAGGTGGGAAAAAAACCCCCAAGACTAAAGAAGTGATCCTTGCAAAAGCACAGGATGGGGTAACACATGCAAACACAAGTGAATGCAGCCATGAAACAAGTGAAAAAACCCCAGCAATACATAGTAGAAGCCCCTAGGAAATCCTGTAGAAAGAGATGAGCAAAATGGACGTAATGCGCATACAGCTGTTTCTCACAGCTGTATGCTAGTGCTGCAGTATCCCCCAAAATGTGTTTTGTTTTTCAAGAATTGTAAATTGTGGAGTTTTCAAGAAGTGGTAAAAAGACCCACTAAGATTTGAAAGAATGGTAATTTGTGCTAACACAGTTGAGGGAAAGCGTGTAAAAATCAGGCACTGAACCTTAGTAAAATTCTATAGCAAAAGAGCTCCAAAAATTGTGAAAAAAGTAAAACGGTAAAAGTGCTGGGAAAAAAGCCTCCGCTCCAGTGTTGCCACAGCGACGGGCGGGCGGAGGCAGGCGTGGCTTTGGGCGGAGTCAGAGGGCACCGAGGGGCGGGCTCTTGGGCGGGGTGCGGGGAGCACCAGGGGCGTGGTGCAGAGACTACCAGAGGCGTGGCTTTGGCCCGGGCCGAGAGACGACAGGGGCGGGGCCAAGGGAGGGACGAGGGGAGGAACAGTAGGTGGAGTACAGTGACGGACGCAGACCCGGGGGCGGGGAGGTGGGCAGGGCTTTGGTGACGTCAGTGTGCGGTGAAGAAGATACGGACCCAAAAAAAGAGATTAAAATCAAGGGGCCACTCTGGCTCGGTGGGTATGGCCTTAAGCCGAATCCTTGTACTTCCGGAGTTCGAGTCCCACCGCAGCCTCCCACGGTGCGTGCGCTGGGCAGGGAGTCTGGGAGCTAGCTCTGCGCCTGCTTACCGCCGGTGGAACATAAATACTGTAAGCCAGAAAGTGGGGCGACTGCGGCGCGTGTCCCCCGTCTAGGGGGGGAGGCCGCCAAAAATGCCTTTTTGCCACCTTCAAACATGAAACAACAACAAACCTCACCTCTTCGAAATCACACATCTCTCACTTTTCTAACACAACACAGAAACAAACACCTCACCTACTACAAACAACAAAATACACAACAAACAACACCACACACCAACAACATACAACAAACAACTAAATACACACACCTACACTCCAAAACACTCATACACGCATTTTACAATCAACAACTACAAACACCAATGCCTCACACCACACAAACGCCTCTCACATCCACCAAACGCCTCTCAAAACAACTACACCAACACAAACACAACACACACCATGTCCTCATAAACACAAACAAATCACACTTCAATCTTCTTTACTCTTTAGCTACTTGCTCTTCCCATCTCACCATTACTCCTTTTCATGCACCTTCAAGGGCCTACCTGCAATTCTCACTCATCAGCAACGACTGCTCAACTGCTACTTCCCCATCCGCCTCATCACAGCACACAATCCACCCACAACATGCCCGTCCACCAGAGCTGCACAAACCTCCACCTATGGCTACAAACTGTACAAAAACTTCATCAAATACTTGCCCTTCCACAACATTTCCCAGGCTTTCAAAATCTGCCTCAGTACATACAAATATTGCCACATCAACTCTCTATCCATTTCAATAAAGAACACCAGCACTTGCAACTCTAGAAAACTTCTGCCTTTGGATGATGTTCCTAACACTTCTTGCATTAAAAATTTGGCTAGGCTGACTTCAAAACTGGCACACATTTCTCCACATGTTTTACCTAATACAAAACAGGAAATAAGGTGCTTGCCCTTATATCTCCACATACCTATTACCTGTCTGTGAACTGCATACCACATGCATAGCCTACAGAAATACACTTCACGATTCAATCTGATTCCTAAGGCTCCATTGTACAAGCCTTACAGAACACCACCTCATCAATTATCCAGGTACAGAACTTTAGCTTTCAAAAGGCCTAACAGAAACAAACAACTTTTGCTAACTCTTTCAATGCCATGTTAAACAAATAACATAGCTCATGGTGCTGAAGAAACAATAACTGCAATAACCATCCTCCCCTGTTCCCTATATGACACACCAAAAGATGGTTCAGAAAGTTTACTTCAAACACAATAGCAAATGACACACAACTCACAGGGTGGCTGATTCTCAGCCTCTGTTCCAATCACTCTTCCACTCAGCCACATCACATAGAAGCAAGGAAAATGCCCAAAGGGATCATTTGCAGGTGCCGATTGTATAATCGTTCAGTCTGAACATGTGGACGGACCAGGCCATGCTTCTGATAAAAGTATTTGGCGTAGATGAACTCCCATTGCTGTGACCAAAACATCTGACAAATACTTTACTTCCCTTTATTAAAAAAACACCTCTCTGATCACCACAGCTCTGGTATTAGGTTAGCCCAACACACTGCAACCTAACAGGGATCCTTCTCAAAACCTAGGGAAAAAACTTACATTGAGATGTCAGCACCTTCACTGATGACTTCTTTACAATTCACTGGCAACATGTCATTCATCTAATCTTATTTGCCACATAAGCCACACAAGGTATTTACTCTTTGAATTAGGACTCTAACATCTCTTACTTGAAAAGGTTTCCACCATGGCCCATGACTATGATCTCCCTCCCTCTTCCTGCTGATCGAACCTGCCTCAAACCACTGCCTCTTTTGAACGGCTAGGAAATCCTTGCACACACTTGGCACAACACACCCAGGAGTCCAAGGCCAGCCTCAGGCCTAGCTCCTAGCCACTTCTGTCTGGCACAAATCCTGACATTTGCACAACTTTATGATACAAAATCCCACATTTGCCCGTGAGCACCTGGCTGGCAATCGATGGCTCTTTTACACAGCGATGGCACATCGCCACCCTCAGGTAAGATAGGCGGATTGGAGGAATCCAAGTGCACACAGAGTTCTGCTTCTTCACACCTTTCATCTCACAGGATTCCTACAGCATGCACACTTTTCAGGTACAATACCACATTTCTACCAGGCTGCAAACAGGGCCTCTTTTACACAGGTAACCAACTTTTCCACCCTTCTGTCCTGCACACCATGACAAATGCCTCCTCACATCATAAAAACCATCTGACAACACTTCATAACGAGCCTCAAGATACACTAGATCACCTCTGGGTTAAATCAATCCACTCAGTCTGGTTTTCTGGGAAAAAAAAACTGTTTCAACCTTTTACAAACCTCCTTTGTGTGATTAAGAACACCGAGCTATACTGATAGCAATCATAACAATCCATTCTTTACATTCATTTCAATTATTCACTACCCACAACAACAGCTGCAACTGCTGCAACTGCTGCAACTGCTGCTTCAGGACACCACATCGGTAGAAATATGGGGCCAGTGATATTAAAGGAAGCAAGGCCAATAACCACATCAAATCTCTTCTTCCCCCACAGCAATGACCATGGCCACATCTCCTTCTCTCTACCTCAAGAACACACTCTGGGGAGTACCTGACAGCGTAACAGCTCTCAAGAACCACCGCCTAAACTTTTATATAATTACACTCATCTATTGACATTATATCTATTAGCACTTCTTATACAAAATACCTACCCATCATTACAAATCCATTGACACTTATGGAACCTCTCCTAAGACATGAGCCACCTATTTACAAGGTTCACCGTGTACATTTTCACACTTCAACATCACATTACCCTTCTACACTCTAGCCGTACACATCTACTCATATTAAACCTCTCTTTACATTAATATCTAATATCTCATTGGACTTGGTATACAACAGCTAATAGATCTATTTCCTCCTTTTTTACATTCTGTGCTATATTTCATCCTGACTTAGAAGTTAAGCTCCTTCATTGCTTCATTTCTATATACAAGACTTATGTTGCACTTTCAAATCCATCTGCTTTGGCCTTGCATGGACAAACTTATGCAGGGCACACATGACGCTTGCTCTCTCTGCCTCATGTGCACGCTGCCCCAAGCAACATTTTACAATACCATTGTCCTTTCTTTCCCTACACTTTACATCCATGTCATACCCTCCATTATTCAAATCCTAACACTTTGCTTACTGCCTACAAGATCACTGTCATCAATAAACAACAGAAAATTTTGCAAGGGCTCCCTGGCTCAACATTTCTTTTTCCTCTTTCTCTTATTGCTCCTACCATTTCACATGGGACCTTTTTCATGCATATTTATAGGACTGCAATTACCACTGCTCCACAAACATTTGGGAAGGGCTACTACTCCCTCCGGCTCACCCTGTGAACAAAATCCAGACCCAAGATGCCACTCTGTAGCTGTGGAAAACCTCCAGGTATTCATACCATTAATTAAATAAATAAATGAAATTCTATGCCTTCAAAAAATTAACCATCTCTCTAAAATCTAACAAAATGCATTAAAAAACTCTCCTGATCAAGTAGGTATCCATTTCAATGCTCAACAGACACACTTGCAACTTTTAAAAACTTCTGCCTTTGGATAATGCTGCTATCACTTCTTACATTACAAACATTGAAAATTCTCACCTCAAATCTGGGTTCTGGGGGATCACAGGACACTATGCTGGGGCTGTCACCGGCCCAGACCCTACCTAGGCCCTTATGGGATATAGGCTCACCCTGGCCTTACACACAGCTGCTCTGGCAAAAGTTCCTCCTACACACACAAGACTACATGGCCGGTGTTCTTAGGCACACCCTGAAAGGGGGAGCTTTGCATGGGACTCTGAGATGCAGGGGGCAGCACCAGCCACTGCCCTCAATACCTCTCACTCATCCTTCCTTACAGCTAACACACGAGGGCCCCCCACCCACTCCACAGCCCCCTACAGCCCTGGGGTGTCAAGTGCTGCCCTGGACAATACAACACCTCTCGGCTCCGGAGCCCAAATCCTGGCTTTATGGGGCTGTGGTGGGACTCAGCAATAGGGACCGGGGCCTGCACCTCTCCTGGGATGGCCTTCAGCTACACTAACCTTGCGTGGTAACAATTCACAGAGTAGCCAGTTATCTGCATCTCTCTGACATCCCCTCCTACGACACTGACAGCAAGCCACCTTGGGACTGGGCCCTGCCTCCCACACCTTTCTCCCTTACGCTACTCCCGATGCCTCTGCCACAAATTTCTACTGATGCTTTCTACTGCTGATCAAACACAGAAATAATTCACACATTCACACTTTTCATTAGGAGTTCATTTATTAAAGGATTTGTGGCAAGTCAGAAGTGAAAATAAATTGCATCAGCCTGCACTAACCACACAGCTTTTCCTTGCTTAAGAAGGTGACACTCAACCCTCTCAGCAGCACTAAAAAATCCAGCTTGGCAGTTTAATAAAAGCCACGTAAGACCTGCTGGGCCCAACACCATAACAAAGGTCACACTTCTTTTATAGAGCTCTGCAACTACTCACATCAGATACCACTTTGGGGACTGCCACAACAACAGTCTTAGCCATCCTGGGAAGCTCTGGCTCTAAACAGCCTGCTGCTGGCAGCTCCTGCAGCCAAAATATGTCCAGGGGCTTGATGATTGGCATCTTCGGCACCACCTTCCTGCCATCCTAGGCAGCTGAACCGGGACACCCGGGACATTCCAGGCACCCATCCCTGCAGAACCATTAACATCATTCAGTGCTTTGCAAAGCAAACCTCAGAGGGCTACAAGGCATTTCTAAGGAAAACCCACCAAAAACCCCAAAATTTTAGTGCCCAAAGAACATGCTTTTTGCAAGGCGGCCACAGCCCTGCTGATACCAAACGCTACACCTATCCATGCTTTACAGGCTGTGGGTAATGCCTTCAAAAACAGGTTAGCCCATCACCACCTCCCACTGACAGCATCCTTGGGGCAACTCTTTCATTTTTGCACATTCAAATGACAAGAGGAAAAAAAGGCCAGGTCTTTGGCATTTCTCTCAGCACACTCTAGCAGCTCACAATACCCTTCAGGAAAAGAAGGTACTACCAAAAAAGACAACACGATGGATGACAACATCCATCTGGTATCACCAACTAACAGTGACAAGATGCCAAAAGAAGCCCCAGCGGGGAAGAAATGGAAGCACAGACCCCTGCTGCTGACACGGCCCAGAACAATGCTGAGAAAGCATCAAGACACAACAAAATCCTATCACACGGAACACAATGGACGTGGACAACATTACACAGACACAGACAACATCACACAGGCATGGGCTAAAACAACTCAGCAAGTTTCCTACTGCAAGATGACCCACAGGCTGATGATGCTCAAGGAAACAAGCCTCCACAGCAATAGCACATGATAATGAAAAGTCAATCCAAACAACAACTTACTGCCAAAGTTATTAACACCATGCTCAAGAACCTCACCAGGCCTACAGAAGGAACCAAGGAATGCCAGGTGACCGTGCTGATCACTCCTGACACAAAAGATAACATCTACACAAAAGAAGACCCATGTCAAAAAGCTCACAAGAACAGGGATGTGCCTCAGAGCTGCCCTACCCAGCAAAGGCTCGCCTGATGCTGAAGAGAAAACCTCTACCTTTACCTCCAAACGGCCTGTCCCACAACACTGCTCTCCTCTAACCAAACTTCAAACCTGTCATTACAATGCTTTTTCCCTTCTGCCAACCACCACTCCTGACACAGCTTTCACCAGACAAGAGGACACAATCCATCCTCGACACTGTGGACGGCGCTGTGTTCCCTCTGGTCTGCTTCGGTGCCTGCAGCAGTTCAAAAGAAAATTCAGACTGTCGTGACACACCCCAAAAGAGACCCCTTCTGCAACCTCTTCACTGACAACGGGTATCCCTTACCTTTCCAAACTTCAACTCCACACCTGCCGGTAGTACCTAACGCAACAAAACAGAAAACGTGACCGTTGCCCTCAACAACGCTCATCCCCAGGCTCCTCCCCACAGCTGCCCCAGCTCACCTCAAATCTTCATCCAAGTACACAGTCTCGTGGACAATGCGTGCAAAATTCAAACAAACACCCTTACCGCACTGCCAGCCAGAAAGGTACTCAACAGCTTTGCTGCAAGACAGAAAATGTTTGCAACATCTAACAAAACGTGGCTTTAGCCTGTGATTGTGTCATTATGCAACATGCTTCAGCTACTTCACATGCAACACATGAAAAATCATTCCTTCCTGAAACTCAAAAAGGCCTCTACTTCTGCTGCGACACACTGCGGCCACCTGGACACGTGTCCTTCCCTAAAAAAAAAAAGAACAACAGAAAAATTGCAGCAGTCCCCTACCTCAGGATGTTTTTTTTTCTCACTTCCTTCCTGCTCTTACCTTTTCATATCTGTTCTTCTTAATGCACATTGAAAGGACTGCAATTATCACTACTGGGGAACAACTTCTCAAGTGCTGCTTCTCCCTCTTGCTTCTCCTGTCACAGAATGCACCCAGAAAATACTGTTCTATGCCAAACAAAGTTCCAGGTATGGATACAAATAATACAAAACCTTCATGAATTACTTTCCCTTACATAACATTGTCCATGCTTGTAATATCTGTAGCAATACATAGAAAAATTTGCAGATAAGGTCTGTATCAATTTCCATCCACAACACCATCATTTTAAATTGTTAAAAAAATACAGGTTTGGATGATGGTGCTATGGCTTCTTACATTACAAACATTGCCAATACTGACCTCAAAACTGCTACAAGTTGCTACAAATATTTTCATAAATACTGGACCCTAAAGAAGGTGTTCAGCTTTATACCTCCACTTAGTTAGGACCTCTGTGTAGACTGCATAACACACACAAAGCATGATGAAAAACACTTTACTGTTAAACCTCATTGGTGCGGCAACATTCTGAAAGCCATCGTAGAGTGCACTTCCTGGTAGAGGCATGGACACAAATTTACAATTCACGTGGCCTATGAGACAGAAATGAAACCTTACCAGTTCTTTCAATGTCATCTGAAAAAAGCACATCTGTCATTTTAATTAGTGAAGGATAACTCTCTTAACCTTCCTCTCCTGCAAGCTCAGTGAGGCACTGCAACAGCCTTCATAGGGTTTATGTCAGCCTCGGCACAAAATGCTGCATGGCTCTAGAGCAGGTGACTTGCACTGGCTGTTACACATGCTATTCCACTTAGCCGAGGCCCAGGGAAGCAGGGAAGATGCTCCAAGACGTACACGGGAGGTACTACATGTGGAATCTTTCATTCTCAATAGCTCAGCAGCCCACACCGTGCATCCAATGGAACTGTTCTGTGTACGTTGACTCCTGTTGCTGGGACCGATACACCTCAGCCATACTTTCCTCTACTTTGTGCATTTAACGGCTCTCTGCTAGGCACACTTCTGCTATTGGCTTAGCCCTACGTGCTGTGGCCTGAGGGGATCCTTCTCGAGGCCTGCTCACACCACTTCCATTTAAATGTCAGCAGCTTCACTGCTCATCTCTTTAGCACTTTGTGGGAGGATATCACAGATCTGTTTTTCTTACATGCCCCGTACAACAGGCAGTATATTTATTCTTACAAATAGGACACAGACATCTCTTACCTGGAAAGATTTCCCTCTTTGGTCAACAGTGCCTTCTCTCTCCCTCTTCCTGCTGCTCACTCATTCCAAAACAGAACCTGGCTGTCACCAGTGTCTCCTTTTCAACAAGTCAGAAATAGTTCCATGCTACAGCCTTAAAGGCAGTTTGGAGAGGGGCCCCAGGACTCCAAGGCCACCCATAGCCCTACTTCCTGGCACCCTTTCTCTGCAATGATTCCCACCGTCTTCAAAATTTTATGAGCCGCAATCCCACATTTGCCCGTCGGCAACTGCCTGGGAAAGTTGACTTTTGTCCACACAAGGGACAGATTTCCACCCTCATGTCTTGCAGGCACATTGGAAGAGCCTCTGTCTGTCCGAGCACAGACAGAGCTCCGCTTCCTGGCATCTTTCCTCTGGGAGGAATCCTAGAACACTCACCACTTTAACTAGAGGAATCCCACATTTGGACCCTGGCTAAAAACAGGGTCTCTTTAGCACAGGTAGGAAACTTTCATACCCTACTGTATTGGACACGCTTGCAAATGCCGCTTGACGTTATGACAACCATCTCACAACACCTAACAATGACCCACGAGGTCAGGTATATAACCTGTGTCTTACCTCACTACCTTCTGGTGGATTTTGTGGGAAAAAAACTCACTGTTTGAACCTATCTACCAACCTGTTTACTGGGATTAGGGACAGCAAGCTATGTTCATTTGGTCATAGAAATCCTTTCTTTCTTCGCACTGATTTCAATTATTCACTACCCACAACAACAGTTGTAACTGCTACTTTAAGACACTGCATCTGAAGAAATATTGCAAGTATGATATTAAAGGAAGCAAAACCAATAACCACACAAAAACTGTTACTCACCCAGGATGACAAACATGGCCACATCTCCCTCTCGCCACCTGGAGTACAGACCTTGGGGAGTGTCTGGCCGCATAGGGACTACACAGAAGCTTCACCCCTACGCTGACAGGCACTTGACTGCAACAAAAAATGCTTAGAATGCATATCTTAATGCTACTTTCTATACCGCTTCACTTTTCAGGTGCTCTCCATGCCAGACCCCACCAACACAGGGCAATGCAGGATCTCCTGGAAGAACTGATGCTGCTGCTGCTGCTGCCACCACACCCACTGCCACCACCACCACAGCTACTCAGCTTCCCTGGAGGGAACCCAGCACAGCACACCCAACACCACCTCTGAGACACAGCTGGCCGTGGCAGGGCAGGCTTTTATTCATTTCTCTAAATATAAACTTAAGCTGGTTTTTAGCAAGCAGGAGCTGGTGGGCTTTCAGACAAGCATCTTGGTCAGGAGAGACAGCACCTGTGGGCACTCCCTGCTCACTCATCCACCTCATACAGCCAGGAATCTCTGGGAAAAGGCACCAGCTCCTGGGTTGCACTGTTCCAGCTGGTAGCTTTATCCTGGAAAAATTTTTTATCATAGAATGATAGGACCAGGGGGAATGGCTTCCCACTGACAAAGTTCAGGGTTAGATGGGATATTGGGAAGGAATCCTTCCCCATGAAGGTGGTGAGGCCCTGACCCCTGCCCTAAGAAGCTGTGGCTGCCCCTGCAAGTGACCAAAGTCAGTTGGATGGGGCTTGGAGCAACCCAGGATACTGGAAGGTGTGCAGTGAGATGATCTTGAAGGTCCTTTCCAACCCAAATCCTCCTATGATTCCATGGAATGTGAAAATTATTCTCAAGGCATCATCTCCCACATGATTGCCCAGGTGCCTGTGTGGCATATCTCACTGATAACAGCTCCAAGCCTAGTTATCAGCAGAGCACCAACATTCCTGCCTTCCTGTGCCACCTGAACTAGGGTCTATGAGGGCTTTTGCCTTTGCTAAACATCTGGAGAACAACTGCCATTTGAGGGAGGACAATTGGAGTGATCCAGAAGCATTTAACAATTGGAATATCATTCTGCTCCACAGCTTTTTATTTTTTCCTGTTCTACAATGTCATTCACTAATGAATGCACCGTGGCCTGGGATTAGGTTTAAAGCAGTATTTTCCTGTTGCTCTTCCCTGCATGTTGGTCACACCCTTAATGGTCTTCCTAGGAACTATTTACTTTAAGAGGTTTGCTTCTAAGTCCTCCAAGTGATCAAAACCAGGCAATGCATGGCTTTCTCTGCTATGACCTCAGTTTTTCCTGGAAAGAAATGGGAACAAAAGAAAATTCATACTTCCAAAATTAATGCAATCAGCTTGAAAATCATAGTGTCCGTGAAAATGAACTCTCCATTCTTTCTTGAGCAGGCTAATATTCACTTTAAGGGAAGAGAAACTCCAGGGAGAATGAGCACTTGTTGGCAGGATGGGCCTTCTGTAAGTGCCGCTGTGACAAATCCCAGCCAGGGCTGCAAGGATCACTCTGGAGCTGAAGCTTGGGAAGCAGCCGGGGGAAATCAGCAGCCCGGCACCTGCTGAGCGGGATATTGCCACATCCACTCCTTCCCTGGACACCTCCACCACCTCCCCGGGCAGCCCCTTCCAATGCCTGACCGCCCTTTCCGTTAAGAAATTCCTCCGGATGTTCCAGAGGATGCTGCACTGAGCCTCTCAAGAGATCCCTGTGCTCTCTGCAGTATATTTACAGAGCTCCAGGCTCTTCAGATCTTTCCAGCCTGACCCAGGCCCCTGATGGCAGCTGGGTCCTGGGCCAAGGTGCTCACCCCTGCAGGGGGTCCAGGGCAGAAAGGTGTGAGAGCAGCAAGGTTGGGGCCTTGCCACGTTTGCCTTTGCAGGACCCTTCCAGCCCCACTCTTCATGGAGCTCCAAGCCCTTCAGATTTCTCGGCCCTAACTCTCAGCATAACCATAACCCTAGTTAATTACCCCAACACACTACCTGGGCTCTCCCCGTCAGAAAGACGCAGGAGCAGCAATGTTAGGGCCCTGCCACGATGGCCCCGCAGGGTTAGGGTTACGCTTTTTTGCCTAAGTGCAGAAACGAGCGGCGATATGGATGTTCTCCTAACCCTTCCCGGTTTCACACCTGAATTGTCCGAGCCAGGCGTGTTCCTCAGATGCTGCGGATGGGTAACCTACATTACGTATTGTCTCAGAGTTGTATTGCAGCTTTTTGTGGTTTTGTATTTACTATGATATTTAACTCTTCTCTTGGATCACCTCATTCATTTTGAGGAATTACAATTACTTCTCAGGTCCATGTATTATGTTGCATTTCTCTTGGAAAAACAGTCAATATTAGTCAACATGCCTGTCTTCACCCTTCTGTCCTTCCTCCTCCTGCCACGCACATTCCCCCACCCCCTAGAATTCATATGCTTCTATAATGCAGAACTGTAAAGCTAGCTGGATTACAGGTACACCAAGTATCTCTTCATGCAGCCATAATCCCTTAGATGATAAGAAACTGTCCTGCTGCCATTTGTAATACGTTGGCACTAACTCAGAAGTAGTATCAATGATTGTGGTTTTATCCCTGTCTTGCTTCTATAGATTACTTAAAAGCCGAATCGCATTTGCCATTTCCAACTAAAAGCAACGTCAAGTGGGGATATTGATGGAAATCGGTTTTATGTTACACGACCGTAATTTTATTAGCTTTTCCCCAGTATTACTGTTATTTCTTTGCTGATGAACAACCCCGCTTTACATGCCTCGTAGTAGCCTACAGTGACGTGCTCGTGAGGGCCAGGGGACAGTGACCCGCCCGGCTCGGTTACTCTGCCGTTTATGCAATGGAGCACGTACAGCCTTGTGGCTTTCTTAGATTTTCCTGAAGTACCTTTAAGGTGGTGAAGCAGAACCGCTTCACTGCAAAACGTTCCTTTTAACAAGCAGTCGCTGCCTCGATATTATGCTAAATTTCAGAATAGCAAGTCCTAGAGGTGCTGTTTAACAGGGAGGAACTCTAACAAAACTTTAAATGTTGCGATAACCCCACAGTGTGACTGCAGCTTCTATTATTGACTTTAGATTTGTCAAATCGTTTGCTATCCAACGTGCCTTGATCTTGCCTCAGGCTGCCTATCGCAAATTAATGCCCGGGACCCAGTTCAGTTCTCCTTGAGGAGAGTAAAAAGCCAAACATTCCTTTATTCCAGCTCTCCTTGGAGAATGCAGTTTCATAATTAACGAATTTGTTGCTTTTAAAGTGATCGGCATTGCTCCTGATAGGAACATCCAACTACACTACAACAGTATTTTGAGGGGAAAAGAATCCCCTCGGTGCTGAGTACAGGGTTGTGGATTTTACTTGTTTTTTTTAAATGCCTGAACTGCTAAATTAATTACTCTGTCAAATTAGTCAAGATCCAAGACTGAGTTTTGGGAGAAACATTTTACAATGTAATAGCGTAATTGTCCCTCTTATCTTTTAGATTCCAATATCCATAGATCCCAATTACCTTAATTTACATTCAGAACAAATGCACTTCTTCCTCCGTGCCCAAATGCCTTAGCGATGCCGTCTCTCTTGATTACAGAACTTTTCCAAGGGAGCAATACTAATGAAAATTCTATTCTAAATCAAATATTCATTTGCGAGCAATTTTACCGTTCCAAAACAATCTAGGAATTACATTTAGAATCATTACCTTAATTTAATCCATATAAGCACAATAATTCAGTGTTCAGATCTCA
>NW_028147974.1:0-793 GCF_008360975.1 Lichenostomus cassidix
AATAATGTGAAATAATGCTAACAGTACTAATTTGTTAGCTTTGGCTGCTCAGGGATGTCACACCAAATATCCTACAGAATATGATTGACCAGAACCCAAAAGTCAGTGGGAAACTGCAAAATTGTTTATAATGAATAAAGGAGGAAGGGATGAAATTGGCAATTTTTATAGGATTTGCTGATACTGTGATGTGGAATGCTTTGTCTGTTACTGGGAAAAAGAAAGTGATTTACACTGCTGAGTTTTTCACATACCAGTCTGTTCACAAGCTGCAGGGCTGTTTGAACAGATGAAAGGGTTTTTCAAAGAGCAGTTGAAGAAATGAGGAGATGGGAATGTGTCCTGATGGAGAACCCATCTGACAGATGTGCTCCACATCCTTAACAACGAGCCCACTGGGGACATGGAAACCCTTGATGTGCATTGCTGCCCCCAGTTTGCAAATCAGCCATGGACAGTGAGAATTGGACTTCCTGGGAAATTGTTCTGGATGTGATGGCCAATTACAGGGCCACCCCAGGCTGCAGGGTTGGATGTTTATGCATTGGAATTAATTAGGATAAATCTGAAGCAAATGACAGTTAATGATACCAAAACAGTAATTCAGATCCTCCAGGACACTTTGGTTTGGTAACTGCTCACTGGAGCTTGGCCTTGAAAGGTGTTCATGTCATGGGAGGAGGAATTGATGCAGATTATCCAGGAGAATTCAAGTAATTCTGTTAAACAATAGTGAACAAGATTGGATTATTCAACCCCATGACAGGGTAGGACCATTACTGATATTGTAGTT
>NW_028147975.1:0-79997 GCF_008360975.1 Lichenostomus cassidix
GGATGGTTCTGTGGTTAAGTCAGCTGAGAGTCAGATTCTGTTCCCAGCTTTCTCTGTGACCGTGGGTGGCTAAAAGCTATAAATCACAGCTCTGATAAAATAGAGGCTAGAGAAGAATTTAATTCATCAGCGCATGCAAACATGCAAGAAACGAGAGCATTAGCACATGACAAAGTCTCCATGTGCAAACTGTCTACATGTTTTGAAGGTGTAATTACCACTGCATTTGAGTTCAAGACATAAAATTTATACCCCATCTCAGCCACTCCCCATACTCAGGGATATTGTCATAAATGCAGTCAGCGTGTGCAATGGAATACAATATGGGTTGTTTTGCCATAATCAGTCCCAAAGCTTTTGTGTGGGACTTTAAAAAAAAAAAAAAAGAAGATACTCGTGAAAAGAGCAGCAAATGGAGGAACCAGCCTAACAGACAAGTCATCACTGCCTACAGCCAACCATCTCCATTACAAACACAGGAGGCCAGAAACTGTGAAGCATATATTGCTTCAGCTTTATTTTTACCTGTATTGCCGACATGCATTTCAGCTTCCCATTCTCACCTATTTACCTTTCTATATTGCATCTACAAGAGTATTTGAGCTGGTGGCAAGCTCTGCCATATACCAAGCTGAAGCTGAAACAAAATCAGAGATTCTCCTACAACAAATAAATTGGGGTAGACAAAGCCTTAAGATGAGCCAGCAGCTGAAAGAGACAGAAAACTCTCCTTTCACTGCCTCTGTTTCTGTAATACATCTCTAAAGAGACAGCTCTGCTCCAGTCCACCACAGAGTTCATTAGACAGTTCATTGATGCATCATTAGGCATGATGCATCTCGTGTAGGTGTGTGTGGCAAGCAAAGCTCATCATTTCACAAAGCATTTTGCAAATGCATTTCTAAGCACATGTGGTATCATTTGCCTGAGCTGTTTAAACCTTTGTATTCAGGGCTCTGCTCACCAGAATACTTCAAGCTACACAAGAAAATATTAATTAAAGCTTCAACAATGTTTCTGTAAAGAAAGTCAAGTGAATTCTGTGCAAGCAAAAGAAACCAAAACTGACTGACATCTCTATGAGCTCAATTCTTGGTTTACTTACAAAGCAGTGCAAGGGCAAACACAAGGCCAATTTTACTCCTACTCAATATACGTCAACCTGAAGATCTTTCTAGGAAAGACAGGAAAGAATGCATCCATTCATTTAATTCTGTCCTAAAACAACCAGCTAATGAGATATAGCTGGGAATGGAGAAGGAAAATAAAATCCTCTATGAGGCAGCCCCCTACTTGTTACTGGAGTGATAAAGGCCACTGAATCATTTTAGATGATCTTTGTAAGAACCAGCACAAACAAAAATGCCAGAACCAGGAAGCATTCAAAACCAAGCTTTCTAATAGGGAAAGGATAAATACCTGCCCACTCTGTGCTTAGGTGATTCCTTCAAGAAGAGAGATGATAAAGAGCACAAAGAAAACTTACAGTGGTGCTAGAACCATTTGACCATTTCCATTACTAGGAAAGCTTCAACTTCCAGATACATTAGGAGAGAAGTGACATTTATAACCCTATTGAAAATAGAAATAAAGAAAAGCAATGAAGAGACCAGTTGTTTCCCCTGCCTTCCTTCCTCTCTTGCCTCCCCATAATTCATATACCCTCCAGGAAGAAAGATTTGACTCTTCTTTGACTTTTCAGAACAGCTGCTCTGTCTCTAATAAATGAGGTACCCAGAAGAGGAAGTTTTGGAGTGATTGAACTGCAGAAGAGGCACAGCTGACCTCAGGGCATCACCTCCCCTCTACTGGAGAAACCCAACCCTTCCCAAATGCCAAAGTTGAGACATTTCCTCATAGCAGCTCAGGGAAATCTCTGTTTGTGAGATGTATATTGCTAATACCATTGCTCAAATCCCACTCTCTCTTTCATTTGAGGAATGCAGGGAACAATCCAGCCACTGCTGTTTTGACCATTACACCACTGACAACTGCTGTGAGCCTTACCCACAGGGGGCTATGATTTTAGGTAGAAATTTTAGAGTTGTTTCTAAACAAGCAGTGTCTTCTGACTTCTTTAGAAATGTGTAATTTGTTATTCAAGCAGTGCTAGGTTTCCCCTAGGCAAAGAAGACCAATAGTTTTAGATCAGAAAAAGAGCTGTTGTATCTCAAACCAGATTCATAAAAAAAAAGCTTTCATGTCAGGTGTTGCAACAAGTGGGGAGTGCACAGCCAAGAAAGAGTTTCATAGTTAATAGAGAGAGTCATACTGATACCAGGCTATCCATATCATTGTTCCACATCAGCAGCAGTGCAAACTGAGAGCTACAGTCAGGGCAAGCAGAGAGACGTTTTGTTCATTAAGGGTCGCAGATGGTATTTAAAATGTCAGCAAAATGCTGCAAACATTCTTTAAGCACCTCAGTTCAAATAGCAAACACAAAACACTACAGGAATTGCACATTCCTCAACTAATTTCCAAAGCACTGGCCTCAGCAAACACCAGGGGACCAAAAGCTGCTCACGAATGTGCAGATGAGTCTTTGAATGATGCCCAACACTCAGTGTCAAAGGTGGTGTAAGGTCTGCAGCAATACTTGTCAGAAACATTGTCCAGCAGACTGAATGACAAAGGGGGATGTTTTAATTATTATTGACAGCAACCCGTTTTTAAGAGCTCCGAAGTCTCTTCAATCTATAGATTGTCCAGAGAAGTCACTCTTTAAAATGCCTCATCTTGAAGCTCCCAACCATGAACCTGCCTCCACTGTCCCTTCATCCACGTGGACAACTTGTCAGCATTGGATCAAGTCACTGAACTCTATATCCAACTCCTATTAGAGATATCTTGAAGTGGCAAATTTCTTCAAGTAGATCTTCATTCTGCTACAAACTGGCAGGAATTGAGATGCAGGATCTGAGCCCTGTCTCCTATATTCAGCAGATATGTGAAAAAGCTAGCTTGAGAGAGTTAAGCAGTGGCAGTCTTTAGTTCAAGCCTGTACTGCCATAACATACCATGAATTTATCATCTAGCAATGACTTAATCTGTGACCTGAGAAGGAACCCCCTGCCCAGGAGGGGAGAGCAACACCATCCAATCAAAGGCTGTCACTCACAATCCAAGTGTAATTAGCCAGAGGCATGTTGCTACTGATAATAGCTATAATGAATCCCAAGCAGAGACACCTTCCCTGGCAGGCTGCTGTTTGGGCTTGAAAAACAGCTTCAGAATAAATAAAACAAAACCAGAAGCCCTCACATTAGCTACTGATTTTTCACCTCCTACTCAAGTACTCCACAGAGATCCACTCCAGGCTCTCAAAAGCAAGCAGCTACTCTCAATCAGAGATCTGGCATGGAGGGAGTGACTTAGTGCATTCCTTGGGGTGGGTGGGTATTTTTATACTGATTCAGATAATGGAACTGGCTTGCTGAGTGGGAGAGAACTACTCATTTCCAAGACTACCTCCCAGCCCCCCTTCCACTCCATTTCTTGATTTTTAACATACTCCCACTGCTTTATGACTGGTGCATTACACATAACCAGCTCCTGAGGTGACTGCTCCTGGGTAATATGAGAGAATTGTTCACATTCCAGTGTTGGGAGAGTTGATTTCCTCTTTTCTTTTCTCTTCTCTTCTCTCTTCTTTTGTATTTCATATAACATATACAATGTATATTACACTGCACTGTAGCAAACTCACATTTTCCCCCCACCTGCCCTCAAAACACATGATTTAGAAAATTGAGAATGTCAGGAACAAAGAAATCACAGGATGCTCTGCTGCAGAAGGATCTGGCCACAGCTTGTGCCTAGTTGGGAACAGCTGGTCTCAGAAGGTACCAGACTGGTGACCAGTTATCTCAGCCAAAACCAGGATGAGAAAAGGACTGATGTCTGGCTTCAGGCTGATATTTTCACCTCTCTGGCCAGGGCCTTCGAGCAAATATCCTGGGCTGATGACTGGCCTGGGCACGTACTAAATGCTCCCCATTTTTCTAAGCCAGCATTTGTATTTCTGGTCCCTTTCACTTGTTGTCAGAGGATAACGTGAGTCAAGAGAAAGCCTGCACAGGCAAGCCAGGACAGTCCCAGGCACATTCCAGGCATACTGCTGCTACAGGCAGCTAATTCCAAATGACAGCCAAGACCTAGGCCCTCCCTTTCCACTTCGTTACCTGAAACTAATTACTCCTTTCTTGAGTCCATTAAAATGTGCGTAAAACGATGTTGTATCTCCACAGCCTTGCAAGAATTTGATGGTGTTTGTACATTACTCTTTAATACTTTATAGCTTTTTACAAAGCCACTTATTTATTGATACATTCTTTTTGTAATCTTGTCAGCACATTTCAGGAAAAGAAGCACAAGGGAAATGTTAATGTCATTCCCTATTAAGGCACTCCCCTATTAAGCACAGTAGATAAATTATGCCATGTTATCACTTACGCCATGTTATCAATTATGTCATGTTTTCACTGTAAGCTTCACAGCACAGAGGTGCTTTCCTAGAAGATAATTTACTAGACCTGTTTTTCTTTAACCCAAAGGTTTCTCTTCCTTCCACTTTTGAGTACACATTCTCCAGAACAGAACTAAAGAAGTATTTACTCCAGATTGTTGAATGACAGAATTAGCAAAATGTCTTTCTAGCTTTATCTGTGCTAGACAGCTGGCAATTGTGGATGTCTGTGGCACCAAGGAGAGATGTTTCCAGGGGCTGCACAGGCAGCACACTGCAGCAGGAGAGCCTGCAATGTAACAGGGCTGAGGTTTTTAGTACAGAATACCTCTCTTGCAAAAAAGCACCTCCTTTGCCAGCACAATGCTGCCTGCTGCACACCAACTGCACAAGAGCAAATAAATTAGAGTGGCACATCCAAATCTCAGCATTCACTACAGGGAAACCTTGTGAGCAAATTTTTCACCATGAGATTCATAATATGGTCTTCAAATACATTATCACTAGTAGTAGACAGGTGGAAGTCAAACAGCAGCTAGAAACCCCTTTGAGATATGACAGTGGCACCTTACAAACGGATACTGTTCAACACCTCTTATCATTTCTACCACTTTATTTTCTCCTCCATTATGAATCACACTGGTTTCCCTGATATAATGCACACCCCAAGCAGGTAAGGTAGCTGGCCAAAGAAAGCAAATCTTAGCTCTGTATGATCCCATAATGAAGGTAATTAGTCATATCCTTGCTCTTATCATTTAAAACAATTCAGAAGAAAGGACATACCTGCCACTGAAAGTTTATTTAGATTAAGATAGGTAAGATATAAAGACATTAGTAATCTTTGAACAATTTGGTGTTATTAACTAGAACAAAGGCAGGACTGCTGTGATATATCTTCTTCAAAGATTTGCCTTCCAAGTAAAAGAAGTTAAACTGAAGAGGTATCATGCCTCTAAATCAAGAAATTATTATTAAATATTAAACCACAAAATTGTCATGGAATATTGTGCAGATAAATCCTCAGATTTATTTTTTAAAAACCATAACTCTTTACTATGAAAAAAAGAGAGGATCAGTTATTTCTAAGGTAGCATGTCAAAACAAATATGCAAGAGCAAGAAGAGGAGGGAAATATAATGGAGAAGGAAAAAACCTTTTAAATTTGGCAATACATAAGAAAACAAAAATTACTCACTTCTCTCAGCATAAATATGCTGAGTTTTTCAGTTATATAGATTTAGGCTTCAAATCCAGAGCCAGACCTGCATTAATATCACAACAGAGTCACTCAGCTGGCTAATGCAGACACGCTGAAAGCTCCAACTGAAGAACATATGCCTTTGCCTATTAAAAACAGATACAATCTTCCTTCCTTTTTTTTTTCCAACATATCGCTCTTCTTAGAAATATTGAGAGTTTTAAAATGGCACAGTATAAGTGTCGTAACAGAAAAATTAAATTATCTTCTTGGACAATAACCAACCTGCAACCTGAAAACAAAAGTTACCTTCTGTGACCGCCTGGTTAATTTAAAGTTTAAAACCTATTTTGCCCCTTTGTGTAACTTCCCATGAGTAAAGTAGAAGCCTATCCCATGAACTGTGGTCATGGGAAAAGCCACTGATAAAGTACTGTGATGTCTGACAACTGAACATTGGTTTTAGTATGAAAGATTTAGAAATAATTCCCATTGCGCAAGTATTCCTGGAACACTTGAATCCTGAAAGTTAGTTAGCTGTGAAAGGCTAACGAATATTGAATGTACTAACAAAACCAGTATTTTGTAACTCACTCAAGAAGTTCTGACCACAGTGGTTGCTGTAATGATCTCATATTATTATGTATTTAAAATGAAGGGGATTGAAATGAAAATTGCAACCCAATTGTGTATCTCACCACTGATTAACCAGCACATTGTCTCTTAAGCCACTATTAATAAGTAAAGAGGAGCTCTTTGTCATCCTAGCAGATGAGAGCACTTTTCCATTAAAGAGTCACTTGCCCATAAATCAGAGCTTATCAAAAGCAGCATTTGATGTGCGTAAGCAGAGGAGTAAGAGAGGAACTGGTGGAGCGAGCAGCCGGCAGAGTGAGCACACACAAGTGCGCTATACGTTGGACCAAATGTGCGCATCACACAGACATTCAGCACAGCTAATGACATCTTTTCTTGCCAGGCACTAAGATCCCATTAACTGGTGAATCATTCCACCATCTGCAAAAAGCAGGTCCTTCCTCCCGCATCCCCTCACTCAGGGCAAGGAAAGGGTAAGCTTGAAAACAACTTTCAGCTCTCTTTATTTGTCCTTGTGGGCAGTTTCACAGTCTCCCTTGGTGATAGAACTGGTGACAGCTCCACGTCTCGCTCAATGGACTTTATTACAGTGCAATGTAACACACAGAGACCAACAGGCTTCCAAGCTGCACATACAGCAGCATTCAAAATGTCAACCAAAATGGTCAGCTTTGATGGCAGCTGCACAGGCAAATAGATTGTTTTGTGTTTACTGCCATTAAGCAAAGCAACATTCATTATAGAGCCAGGACTGAAGAAATACAAAATATTACAAGTTGGGACACTAAAAGATAAAACTGAATCTAGCTACCTGCTAAGCCCCCAGCCATACTGCAGTTTCCAGAGACCCCAGGAATCTCCTGGCAAGTCAGACACAAAGGCTTTACTTGATGGTTTGGTGCTTGGATGCCATACAAAAACCCAGACAAAGAAGGAACTCACATCACCTGCCTATCTCTAGCTGCCAGTTGATAACCACATGCCAGGAACTGCTTCTCTTCCTTGTTCCAAGGAGGCCTATTAGTCACTCTTTGGGATGGCTAAACCCAGGACTGTTACAGTAGAGAATTACTGGTTCAAAAGTTACTGTGAATGTGGTTCCCCCAAAATTTCCTTTGTAGCAGCCCAGGTCCCACATAATTCCCACAAGAGCTGGCATGGCTGTTTGGACACCCACACTGGCAACCAGAGTGGATGTACTGGATGGTTTTCACATCCAGATGTCAGAAAAAAAGTATATTTTGCTATGCTAGTATCATGGGGAACTTGGCATGAAAGCTGGTCAACATGACTTCAGCAACATTGCTATAAAAAGCAAAACCACAGACAAATGATCTGTTGTGTCTAGGAAGTTGTTTGATTATTTTATTTTTAAAGGTAATTTTCAAAATATTGAAAGCTGCAATTCAAAATGCATTAGACAGTATCTCCTCCCCCACAATCTTTTCTTTTTTATAAAACATCATCTGTCTTCCAGATCTAAGTAAGAGTGCCAATAATGGTCTTGAAATCAGGTTAGGGGGAAAACCCCCACCAACAAACCAATTCAGTCAGTCCAACCGATAGCACAGGCATTTTTTAGAGATTCTTTCAGACTTAAAAATAACAGCCCACAACACTAAAACCTGCTCCTTCCCCACACCTGATCAAGAACAAGGGCAGAGGGAGCCTCTCCAAACACCCTCCCACCCTTTTCTATTATTCACATTCAGGCTCCAATTTCTGTCAAGATAAAGATGATATAGGGGTTGGACTAGATGACTTTGAAAGGTGCCTTTCAACACGGACTGTTCAATCCTAAGAGAAGAGCAACCTAGTGCTTAATGCCTGTTTTTTCTAGCCATTTCCATGAAGTGCCATATTTAAACAAACAAGAATTGAAACAGAAATAGGGGGAGGTTGGGGTTGTAGTTGCACCACTATAAAGAGTTTCATGCTGAATTGAACACAACACTTGTAAAATTGTTGTGAGCTGCCCTGTGAACCTGAAGGATCATTTCTATCTCAAGAATGACTTTTGCAGACCCTGTGGTTTTGGGATTTTGTTTTTCTGTATACAGACAACAACTAACTTAGCAAATTGTAGATATTGTTCAGCTGAAGTGCAAACACCCATGCTTCATTATGGCATGAATCATCTAATTTTTTCACTTTATATTGTAAAGAAAGCATCCCTGGGTTTTTTGTTTTGGCTTTAAAGAGAGCATCGTTAAGTGCTGTGCCAAGAAACCTGATTAAGACACTATTCAAACTCGTAAGTTCTTCTAAAACAAGCATTCATTTGACAAGTTTAAGTAGATGACAAATGAGCTTCTTTAAAAAAACATTTTAAAATCAAAGAACCAAACCAATTCTATCCTGCAAAAAGAAGAAAAAATTATCAATTTGTTAGACCAGTTTGACGGACATTCAGTCAACAAAAGAATGCAGATCGACACAACTATCTTAAGCAATGATCAGGAATGAGTTATTCAGATGTACTATCCCTTCCCCAGTAAGACTTGTGGAAATTATTTTACTACCACTGAGTGTGATGACATTGCACTGACAGTCTCCTGATGGGTCCCCAACATCCCCAGCAGCTGGGAGTGGCAATTTTGCACCTTCTGAAAGAAAGCTCTTGAGCATGGGCAGTACTGGGCTACTGGGCACTATGCTCAGAGAAAAATGACATACTAAAACTTTACTGAACTCTCCAAGAACCCTGGGGATTCCTGTTTTTTTTCTTCTTTTTTTCCCTTCTTCTTTCTGTTCCGTTATTCTAAGATTCCACAAATAATCCATGAATAATTTAGTGGTTTAAGTTCCCTTTCTTGGTGACTTCTATATTTCATGAGAAGTGCTGCCAGCAGCAGCTGTTTGGGCAGTTTAGATGATGCTGTTTGTGCTCTCCGATGGGATGAGCACCTCAGCACTGCACTTCATGGCAGTCACAGCTAAGGAATCCTCTGTGCCTTTGGTGTGCCGTGGACATCACCTCTTCATAGGATTTCTCCTTCCTTCCCCTGCCATGTCCTCTGTTACCTTCAGCTTGGATGCTGGCTCTTTTAGTTTCCAGCCAGTCCTCACCGTGGCCATAAAGGCAGATGGAGGAATCTGGGGAGGGCGAACAGACATCTCACTGTTCACTCTGTATGTCAGTGTCTCTCTCAAATAACTGCTTTATTACCTGCACAGCAGTTCAGGTAATGCCTCAGTATTAGACTCACAGGATATCAGAATTACAGAAGCGGAAAAGGATATGAGTAGCAGGAGGAAGTGTTAATATGGCATGTTTAAAGCAGGTCTTTCTGTCATCTTGCATCAGGCAGCTGTCAGTAACCCAACAAGATTTATCATTTAAAATGAAAAAAATTAAAACCACGTTTTTTTGGTAAAAAATTTATTAGAGTCACCACAGAGAGGAAACAACTTTCTGTGCAAGTGTATGTGGTGACTCTCCCTCTGGGAAAAATTTTATTTTTTTCTTTGCGACTTATCCACCACTCAAACCTCCACATCCACCCAAGCCTTCAGCTGCTGCCAGTTCACAAAGTGTTCTGTGACACGATTTTCACAAACCATTTTGTGACATGACTGTCATCGATGCATCTCATGAGGCTTTATAATGCTACCTCAACCTTCCACTGTGACCAGCTCTCTCCCTGCTATACTTTGTACAGGGAAAGAGTTCTAAAGAAACAAAAGAGGAGTCAGTCACCTAACCTCCCATTGGCAATGTGTGGCTGCGACCCAAGCTGAATCAGAGTTGTTTGAAATTGAGTCATTTTGTCTAGTTTGCTCTAATGTGATAAGCTAGATGGGATAGAAATTCTATATATTATTACACAGAATTATTTCAAACATGGAGCTCAGATAAAAGCAGAGTCCAGGGAGGGCTAATCTGTGCCTGTCAGCCCACACTTTAATCACATGCCGATTACTTTGTTAGTCATCTCTTCATCAGTGCTCTCAACCCACTCCTGCTCTCCTGCTCCTCCTGCAGTAAACTTTAATTAACCAAAGAAACACTGGAGTTACTCACTGAGAACAGAGAAACAGAAAAATGGAGGAGCTGAATGCTGAATGCCTCTCATCACCAGTGAGAGTGAATCAGTTTGGAGGTAGTGGAAAAGTCAGCTCTTTAAACCCAAGCAGCAGGAATTCCTGTCTGTGAGCAAACATTTTGAAACAATCCAAAAGGAAGACTTCTATATCATTGCACTTTCATGTTTCTTTCCCTGGAATGTGTTTTGGGTTAGCAGCTGGTCTTTTACAATAAAATAAACTGAGAAAAAAGCAAATAGAACAACACATGCATGGAGAATAACCTGCGTGGAGAGTTCACTAATATCACTGCTCTTCATCTGCTATGCATTATCCTCACTCTGATGGGACAGCTGTTAGCTAAAAGTCAAAAACAAGCAAGTCACACAATAACAATGTTTGTACTTTGGGATGAGCTGTCAGTTCTTTCTAATTTTAGTGAGGTAGCACCACCCCTACGTAGCAGGTAATCGTGCTGATTACCACAACAGTAACAGCATCTGTCATGCCACCAGCAAGTAACTTCTGAGGTGTTATGGTTTTGTTGTGCTCTTAGGGATGATAATTAACCATCAATGGAAAGGACTCCACCGCAGTAAAGGATGATCCCACTGTACAACAAGTTGAACAAGTTGTCATGGCTTGCTGAAGAGAGCCATGACAGAACTAATGAGCTCTCCTCCTGGATCACCATCCTTGCACTAGCACTGCACTCTTCCCCACCACATCAAGGCAGGCAGAATAAGACCTGGAAGGTGATTAATTATTCTCTTGGGAATGTTTCTGTATCACTTCCAGGGTGTCAAGAACCTATTATATGACCTTAGCTATCGGTGGTGTATTGGAGAAACAAAACAGACTGCTGGATTTTCAAACAGCAGCCAGTACTGTGAGTCACACAGAAGAGCTGTGCTTTGGACAAAAGCTGCCTATTAGCCTTGCATGCTCATGAGGGATTGTGAGCAGCATCCTGCACCCAGCATGCACCTGGCACATTTGCATAATTTGCAGTATTAGAGTAGAAAGAGGATTATGAAAACAATGGCTGAGGCAATATTCTGCTCCAAATGGACGTGCTGCTACTACCCTACCATAAAAGGCTGCTGACAGAATGAGCTTTATATAGATTTCTCACATCTTTGGCCTTGGTGTCCCTTTATTCTTCTCTTAACCTCTTTATTACTCCATTAATGACTCTCCCAGCTTCTCTCTCTTCCCACTTTTCACCATGCTTACTCAGCCACCACACCACTCTCTCCCCTCTCTCCCACTCATGATGATTCCTCTTTTCGTGCCAGTGTCTCTGCTTCAGCCACAATAAACCATGATCAACTACACCAGGATCCCACTTTTGATAGCAAGTACTGGTATATATATGAAGACAGTAAGAATCAGCCTTTTTTCCTCCATTTGTGAAGCCATTCTGCTTCTTCTGTCCCCTCACCTTGCTGTCAGTCAGCCTTTGCTCTCAGACCTGATCATGTGAGGATACAAAAAAATCCTAATAACTAGATCTGAGAGGATCAGGAGCAAAGTTTTACAAGAGCTCACCATCTGGACAGCACTTGGTATAGAGCTGTCACTCAGTACCAAATTCATATGCCAAGTCAGATCTATCATTACAGAGATGCCTGTGCGCATGGACCATATTCACAGCTGAAGCAGGAAAAATCTCAAAGAATTAATCTCCATTTTCACACATTTTCATTTCAGGCAATGCTGTAGAAGCAGTGTCCCTAATCCAGCATTTCGAGATGCTGTTGCTGCATCCCAAACAGCAAAACAAGCACCAAGAGTAATGAGGTACTGCTCCTCCCAAGCATGCTGCAAGAGGCAGAAAGAATCTTACCCTGTTGCCCTTAAACAATCTGAATTTTGCTGCAGCAAACTGCCATTTCCCTTCCCTAATCAAACCCCCAGAGTGGCAAGTCCACTTGGCCACCTCAGTATTTCACAGTCTAGGAAAAGAGAATGCCTGTTGTGTTGGCACAGGAGGGAGGCACAGGCAGCCACGCACAAACTTGCTGACCTGGCACAGCATTCAGCTGTAACACACAACTGCTTTCCCAGGCAGCTCATTGTTAGCGTTTAATTATGAACACTGTAGAAAAGACTAAGGGATTTTAACGGAGGTTATGGAAAGCAAAGCATGATCTGGAATGCTGTTCTGCAGGCTAGAGAGCAGTTGGGGAAAGACAGCAGAGGCTGCCTGGGTAAAGGAAGGCTGAAAGAAACTAGCACTACGCAACAGCCTGTCTCCAAGCACAAATAAGACTAGATCACCACAGAAATCAATTTTCATACCTACTCTCATTGCCACTATAAAAAGTATATAAATCACATCAGTAATAAATCATGTAAGCATTGCATGATTGGATTCAGGGGTGGAGGGAGCAAAGGGAAAACTCATCTTGCCCACCACAGTCCTCTTCCTTCCATCTCTGAGGGACACTGAGTCCTTTCTGATACCCAGTTCCTACCAGGAGCTGTAACTTACCATGTCACTCAGCTGAAACCCTGCTTAGGATATTAAAAAGCAAAAATATATGCTTCTTAACAGAATTCTCTGGATTATCGAATTGATTTTTAGAAATTAACAATAATAATGCTAAAGCATCCAGCAGCTAATTATCAGCCACTTCTCATTTATATTCCCATTAAATTCACAGCTGCTTTGCAAAGTGACAGGCTGCTGTGTGAAGACTGCCTTGTATGCTCTCACCCAAGCTGCTTCCATTTATTCCATTGAGAATGACAACACAAATAACTCAAATGCCTGCTTGTTATTTGGCAGGTGCCATTCGTGTATGACACACTATTCAAAAGGCAAACAGCAAGAATGACATGATGTTCTAAAGGAAATAAACATGGCATTTTATTCCTCTCATGGTAATAAAACTGTTAATTTTCAAGTATTTGCTGACCTTTTCACCATCCAAAGGAATTTTACTGTGAGCATAATCTGCCAGCTTACCTGTCCTGTAACAAACCATAGCTGAAAAGTGGGAAGGTGGGAATATTACAATTGCTGTTGAGGGGTGGGGGGAGAAGAACTAACAAGCAAGGTGTCTGCATGACTGGCACACTGCAGATAGGACCCCGAGGTGTCAAAGTGCCATCTTCCAAAACTCACCCAGCTGGGTTCCTTGGCAGGAACACCATGAAAAGAAAAGAGAACCTGCAATTGCATCTCATTGGCTTTGAAAAATGCTAAATTGACTGAATATGTGTCAGCTTTATGCAGCGAGATATTTCAACATCTCTAAAATGTACTTGCAGGTGTGTTTCTAATTTGCAAGGACATTCTCATGCCAAGCATGTGGGTACTTACCTGATGACACAAATCTACAGCAAGAACAAGTCTGCATCTTGTCAGCTGAGAAAGGAAGTAGTTTTGCTAGACAGAACTAGGCTGATTTCAGGCAGGATGTTGTAAGAAAGCACAAAGAGGTGTATTATACCTTTGCATTACATAGAACAGCCCTGGTATAACTCAATCTGCCAGTGCTTTGGCCCTGGAACTATTTGTCGCCCATAAGGTGGTCTGTCAAAACTGATGCAGTTTCTACACACAAATTCCTGCCCACTGAGATGCAGGCTGGGATGTGCCTGTCTGTTTCACATTTAGCAAAAGGCTCCCACTGTAAAATTTTATCTACTGTGTATTCCAGCTGGAATAATCCAGACGACCTAATGACAAATAGTCTAAATAATGAACAAACACCCTGAGGTGTTTTGTTTTCCAGGATCAACTAATCACACTCTGCCCGATAGCTTGATTCAGTGTCTCCAACAAAAGTGAGAAGCACAACTGAGAAGCACGACTGAGATATTTTCAAGTAATTACATTTTCACAGCAACCAATTTTATCACCATATAAAATGAAGTTGTTTCTCTCCACTCACACTACCCCTAACTAAAAAAACAGGAAAAACAGAGAACATGTGAAATACAGTTTTTACAGCAGCCCTTGAAGGTCAAACACAACCTTTGTACTCAGCTGATGTTTGCCTATTCCTGATTTCAAATAGACAGAAAGTGGGTTATTTGGGACATATTTGGTTTAAAGGTTCTCTTAAACAGACTCTTCAAAGCCAGCCATAGGATAGTGAACAGAACATATATCTAAAATATTGAAAATGCTCAGTTTCTGGACATTGATTATATTAAAAGAAGAAAAGCTTGTCATGAAAGAATGAGTATGAAAAAATGATGCTGGACTCAAGCCGGATACAAAGCAATATAGAAGATCTGTTTGGCAATATCAGTTGACATGAGAGGTGACAACGCTACACTTTAGTGTTTTAAGAGCTGCAGAAGAGCATCCTTATTAAGATCAGGAATGCTGTGCCGACAGCAATACTCCCTAGACATTCACCTGGAGCAGAGGTTGCTACATTTTGTGCACAAAGATCTTGGGGCAGGTGCAGTTTATAAATGACAAAACAATCCCAAAGTAAAAGATGCAGCCTTAAATACTAATTTGTAGTAAATACCACAACCTGAGCTGAAATGAGAAAGAAAATTGGCACTTGTGATTTGAGGGGTTGACTCAGCCAAAAAGTCAACAAAACCACAATGAAATATGGAAAATATAATAAGCCTAACAGCTTTGCAGGAATTTGTGATAGGATCTGTGTGCCTTGGTTCCTGTTCTAGAATAAATCAGATGTCATGTTGGGATTCAGCCTAGAATTTTGCAGGGTTTTTTATTATGGGGTAACCAAACTATGAATACTATACTTATTTTAAGTAAAAACCTGTGAGTTTCACAGTCTCTTCTAACTAACCTCAGCCAACACACACAGATTATCAATGACTTAAACTTGATGAATTACATCTGGTTTCATCACCATGCAGCTCATAAACCACAAAGCAGACCAAAAGCACGTTTTTACAAAATAATTTGTAGTCAATCAGGTTCCAGAGCTTCGAGATTTTGAACTTGGAAATCAGAAGCCAACATGTGAATTTAAGGCAGTCTGTTTACTATCAATGATGCTTCCTTTCTTACGTGGCTATAAACATTTGGTTGGCTTATTTTTGAAGGGGTAAGGAAGAGGCGATGAAATTAGATAGAATGATTCTGTTTGTTACAAGAAAACAAGATATTTTTATTTACAGGCTTATAGCAGAGTGCTCTGGGAGCTCTCCTGATAAATGCTTCACCAGCTGAGTCACAGTGCGCACAGGATTAGTCACGGCTGAGGAAGTGTCCCAAGGTTTCATTTGCAGCCGCAGATTTACCTGATGTATATTAATTCCTCCTGTGAGCAGCAGCTCTCGGAAGATGTGTGCTTCAGAAGCCTTGGCTCCGTCATCGCCTCCACGTCACCACAGCCTCAAAGACGAGGGTCAGAGCGGCAGTACGCACGGGGGAAGGCGATGTCTGCCGGCTGTGGAGGGAAGAGGAACCGAGGGCTCCCAGCCTGTACATCAACATATGTTCTGTGGGCCTCAGCAGAGCAGAGCATGCGTCACGCTCACTTGACGCTATTTTAGGCGACAATGGGTAAACGAAATGACTTAGCTGAGTGACCCAGCACACTCCTGGCATTATGTCCTCCAGCAGAGAAACCTGAGAAACCAGCAGTGCTTCTCTGCATGTGAGCTTCTACCCATGGTGTCCCAGTCGGCAGATGGGGAGCAAGGACAAGAGGTAAATAACTTTGCCCAGGGTTTTATTGCAAGTCCCTGGCAGAATAAAACACCTACCAATACCTCAGGCATCCAGGTTTCAAGTCACCCTTTGCCTGAAAGATTTGACCTAGCAAAGCCTGACTCTTCCATGAGAGGTGTAAACTGCCTTCACTGGATCACCAAATACAAGGCATCTTATCCCTGTTACGTTTCCTCACAAGTTTGAGCAGAGTCTGAACATGGGTGCATGCACGAGTTAGCTGCACGTCCTCTGTTTTGAGAGGCTCACATGAAGCAAATGGAAGATCAAACCTGCCCACTTGAGCAACTGTATGAAACCAGAAACACAGGATTCCTAAATGGCTAAAGAGCGAATCCAGCCTTTGGAACCCGAAGGCACCTGTGTTTCTGCACCCTATATCCAGTTTTTACACATTTGCTGATTTTAGACATGGAGAGCCCTTCTGCTGTTGCCTACATCCTCATGCCACCTGTGTGGATGATGTTGCCTTCCCAACAGGCTGTTCACATTCTGCCCAAGGGATGTCTACATCTTGCTACACCTCAGAGACTTGTCCCCAGCCAAGTGAACTACAGACACACTTGAAATTTCTTCAAGTGAAGGTCTATCTTAATGAAAAAACACCAAAAAAAAAGAAAATTGTAAAGTATTAAAACTGCACTTAAAGGCTATGTTATTACAGTAACAGCCCCTAGACAAACTTAAAATTACTATTAAATGCATTTTTGCATGAAAGCAAACCACAGTGAAGCTGCTGTATGCTGGTTGACATTGTTTATAGCTTTGAAGACAAATACAGAGGTCAATTTGTCTAATGAAAATAAACAGCTTCACTAGACTGTTCTGTTTCTTTTGAGGTGAATATATATTTCATTTAGTTTAGCATGTCCATTGGGTATGTGCTAAACATTGACTCAATTTTGCATTTCTTCCTGCAGCAGAACACAAATTGTTAACTCTCACCTGTGGGTTAAGCCATGCCTAGTTTCCTTCCTTCTATTATTCTGTATTCTCCTTCCTCTCTTCCTGTTTCTGTGCTAAGGATACTGACATCTACTTATGACAAAATTTTCCTCCTTGCTTTCAACAATTTCTCCAATAAACAAATAGCCAATTTTTCAAAAATTTCTCCAATCAACACGTTTTTGTAGAAGCTTCTTTGGTCCTTGACACAGAATTCTTTAATACCGTGTAAATGTAAATATATTGTCTGAAAGCTTGACTAGTTCCAACTAAGAAGTGAATCAATATCTACCAAACACTCTGTACTAAAATGACTTGTGTTATTAATACAACTGATGACAGGACTAGTCAACAGTGATTTGAAGTTTCAAAACCAATAATGTTTCCCTGCTCAGATCTATACAGATGCCCCAAAGAAAAGAAAGATTATTTCCCAAGTGGTTTCACTGAAGAAAAAATAAAAAAGGTATTAACATAGCTGATCTAATATTTCAACCACTTTACACCACAGTTCCTGACAAGCTCTCCCTCAAGGTTAGCCTTAAAATTACATCACAGCCTAATTTCGCCTTGTTTTACATTAGTCTGAAATCATGTCTAGATTTTATTGAACTTTGATTCTGTTATTGGTTTTACATATTACCCAGATTAAACTTTTAATATGGTTTCATGGTTTGAAAAGCATCATCATCTACTGGTAGGGAGTTTTTAGTGCAGCTGGAAATGGAATTAGGAGAGATCCACTGATTTAATTGAGGATGCCACTAAAAGCTTTGCCAACTGCAAATATCCTGCCCTTCTGACTTCAGCGGTGATCCTGGGCAGAGAGTGTGGAGCAAATTGTGCTCCATGTACACAGCAACTCTGCCATAAAGAAGCCTCTGATACAGAACAGACCTGCTGATGTACATCACATCTAAGGGTGCATTTACTGCCTTTAGACCACTAATATTATCAGTATGATTTCAGGCTGTGTAACAATTTGATATGATAATTGTACTGTGTTGTGCCTGCCAAAAGAAACACCTCTGTCTTCTCCACTGCTGCAATGTATATTCAAATCCCCAAACTAAAAAAGGAGAAATGTACAATGAAAACTCATCTAGCGATGTGTCAATAGTATTTCCTATGGTCACCATTCTGATTTACCAGGCAGCTACCATCTTCATTCTATTACAATAAAAGGGAGGTGGAGACCTCAAATGAATGCCCTAAATCTAGGAATACTGACACCATGACTGTTAGTGAAATGAGTCTGCTTGGAAATATCTCAAAAAATGAAAAACACAGAGAAAAAAACCTTGTTTGAGTTTTGCACCATGTTTTCTCCCTGTATCTCAAGATGCCAGTGTCATGACTCACTCTGGAGATTTGAATTGCTCCCTGGGCGATATGACCTTCTCATACCAGCTTTGTTCCTCATGCTAGCAAAAATTGGTCATCCACGAGTACTGAAGGAAGAAACTTCCTTATTAGTCATCTCTGAATCTATAAAACTAATACCGGAAAATGGGGTTCAGACAAGCCTACTGCCGCTTCAGGTATGTGGCCATCTAACATTTCAAAGCTAAATAATTTTATCAGGTGTGGGAGGAAGGATAGAAAAAGGGTAAAAAGTTAGATACATAAGACATCTGGGTCAAGATGAAATCTATGGATCAGCCCTCCTTGAAGCAGTTTGGGTCTATATTTAGGTTTTCATGTTTATATGCTTGACTGGAAAATCCCATAGTGATTTTGAAACTAATGCTTAAAAACTCAAAAACCTACTAAGCCTTCAAACTCAGAAGGCTGAGCTCTCAGTTGCATTTTAGCTGGTTAGATGTCCATCCTCATGCATGCTGTAAAACACTGTGACTTCTCATACTCCATTAAAAACTACAGATCAAATTCTCCTTCCACAGGAAGAATAGGTGTTTGTCTACACATGCTCTTGCTTGCACCTCTCCTGGAATAGTTCATTACATCCCTGACTTTGTACGAAACTCAAAACTCAGAGTAAAGCACGCTGCATCTCAATAATTAATGTTACAGATGTGTTGCCTCATTCAAAAGATACTGCAATAGTATCAAGTAATACCCATTATAATGGTCCCTGACAAAAAATATCACCTTGTTCGCATGGACATAGGTTGCTTTTTTGTTTAAGCTCTCTCTGCTAGTAACAGAACAGGGTCAAATGCCATTGAACAGCGTATTTCACCCTCTTCCCAAATTATGTGAATAGGATTGACCAAGATGAGGACAAACATTCCCATAATTCCAGGGGACCTAATCAGAATCCATCATCTGTCTCTGAGTCAACAACATACTAAGCCAAGTGCTAAATGCTCCTGCAGATCTAAAACTTTGGAAAGATTTCAGATCTATAACTGCACTGAAGAACTGAAACCTTCTCACATGGGAAGCACAAGTAATCAAAATCCTCATGGAAAAAAATCCAGGGTATGAAACAGCACAACATATTAACTACACCTTTTCTCCTTTGTAACTAAAGGATATCGATAGCACTGCACTTAGGCAGTGCAAGACGAAATTGCTAAAAAACTTGAAAGAATTTTTTTTTTTAAAAATAGCCCAACCAAACCCCCCCATAGATTTTTAGCCAACACACAATGAGTAAAAATTATCCCAGAGCCCAAACATGGTGTTGACATCTCTGTGTGAACAAGAATCCAAATCTTATTATATCTCTAACTTGCCTATATCTTACTATACCCTTGGCAACCTGTTATCCTGGCTTCCCATCAAGATGGATACCACAATATGTTCTTAGTAAGTTTAGCATTTAAAGAAATATCAACTAGTAGCTCCACTTTTTTTCCTTCAAGTGACATATAAGTAGGAACATTGATAAAAATAGTTCTAAGTGCCCATTTAATATACTCTTCTTTTATTAGTAGCCTCTGCAAAGTGCCATTTGCTGGCCAAGGTTCCAATCTGACTTCATCTGTAGACAGCTGCAACGACATGCAAGAAAATTTCTGTAAGAGACATTTCAGTTTCATTTTCAGAGGAAACATCTTTAGAAGGACTTCCAGTTTCTCTAAGTGTTGGATCAGCTGAAGGATGTCAGACAACATTCTCTGATTACCAAACACGCTGATTACCAGGAACAGGATTCTAAAGCACATGAAAGCAGTCTTGCTGCTCAAGTAGTGACTAACATGATGTAGAAGGAATGTTTAACAAGTTCTTTCATGCAACAGGATGGGTGAACACCATCTCTACATGCACACTCCAGAAATTCTCTCACTTCAGGGAAATGTGTCTGAAAGTCTGTCAGTAGGCTGAAGGATGGAAAAGTTTGGAACAGTGATGCACATATTTTGCATTTTATGTAAATTGTACATGTTGTTTATATTGGTAAAGGAAGTACATTGATGTGTGTGAATTCTGCAGCTGCTATGGCATGGTTAACCTTTTTAAAGGTTCATGTACACTATAGTTAGCAAAAATAAACTTATCATAGCTCAGAAACAAGAATGTTAACTACTGGCAACTTCTAGGTTCACAGGATGGGAATCCAGTGTAGCATAAAAATGTAGTCAAACTACAATAGTCCTTGATACTGCTCTGATGTCAGTTATTCTGCTTCTGCATCAGTAGAACTCACCACATGATAATTTGCCTTGAATTATAATTTAGAAAGAGAATTCTTCATTTTTTCACTGGATCTCATTTAATATTCATCAGTACTATGTGGCAGTGTTTTTTAAGTATTCATTTCTACAACATAAGGTAGCTGTATTATCCCTTGTTCTAAAGGAGGGCAAGGAAACAGAGGTACTGACGTCCAAAGGTATCCATGTGATTAATTAAACTTCTGATGTCATTAACTTCAGAAGACACAGAAAATAATCAGAACACTCTTAATAAATAAGTAACACTGTTTCATATCTCTTCCTATTTTTGACTGCCTCCAAAACGACTCGTATTGCCTAAGTAACACTCATCAGGAGTGGTAGCTCTTCCAAGCCAAGATGCTATGAACTTTCAAAACCTAGGAATGTATGATAGTTCCTAAAAGCAATTTAGCCATGCCCCTGTGGTAGCAAAATTACGTCCAGATGAATCAGAGCTTTTGTGGTCAGTTCTCAACTACAAGTCCCATGGGGCAATTAGCTCTAAGTTTACACTCTGAGCTTTTATTGCATTCAGAGATCTACACCACTCACAATATGTAGATACTCCTACACAGGAGAATAAACCCAGATCTTTACATGGCTATTCAGTAGCCCTCTTGCAAGGCTCTCTTCTTTCAGCTCACTTTCCTTTACAATTCAGACAAGAGCAACACAGGATCCACGAAACACTGCCTATTTTTAACTACACATTCTGGGTTACTGTAAATCCTGTGTTCTGAACAGAGTGTTTAGACCAGGAGAGTGCAGCTCCGATGGGGGTGGACCACCATGGGTGACTGCTGGCACCAAGCTGCAGCAGTGAGACACAGCAGAGCACATCACCAGCACCCAGAGGCCACAGAGCTCATGGTGGGCGGCTGCCGACCAGCTGCCACAAACCCCAGCCAGTGCGTGGCACACAGCTGGCAGAAAGCCTGTTCTGGGAAAACACACACAGTCATCACTGCTGTCAGCTGCACCTCATATCCCCTTCCCTCTCCTTTCATGTGCTCATTACAAGCTGCCCTCTCACTATGCATACAATACCCTCCTGTTTGTCTACCCTCACTGTGCAGGACTTAGGTTTCCTCTCCCCCACACCAACCCCACAATCCATCCCAGCAGTCTGTCTTGTTCCTTACTTCCCAGGTCCCTCCCCACACACAAACACAAAATACCCCCACGCTGTTCCCATATTAACCTCAAGTTCCTGCTTCCCAAACCTCCCACACTGCTGGCTTGCTCCCTCAGCTCCTCTCCTAATCCTCCCAGGCTCCCCTACCCGCTGCAATGGCCCATGCTCCCTACTTTCCAAACTTCCCTCAACTTCTCAGCGTTCCTGCCACTCAAACACCTTCTGGATGTAAGGAGTCTCAGAAGCACAATTCCTGGCACCCTGAGAAGAAGAACGAGCATCTCCAGCTGCTTTCTCCTGCAGTGCCCAGGCTTCAGGGCTGACACGCTCCCTGACGCAGATGGCAGAGCGCCTCAGAGAAAGAAGTCACACCTTGCCTTGGAATATTGCTCCCAACTGAAGGCTCACGAAGCTGCAAATCCCATCTGACAGACTGTGTTGTGTAGGCCTGAGCAAGACCCAGCAAACGGACCTGCTGCTTGTGCCAGTAAAGTAAACGATCACACTGGCAGGTTGTCATTTCCCACGTAAGCTGGCATTCTCACAAGCTGTCAGTTGCAGGGGAATGGAAATCCAAGAGCTTCAGACCCTTCTGAAGTGGATGACATCATAAAGGATGCAAGTTTTCAGTCCATTCTTCCTAATTCTGACATTTTCCCCTTATCCCCATGCTGCCCCACCCTGGATCTTATTCTTCATCAAGTTCTGATTCACTTTTCCCCCTCAGTTTTAGTCACTGTGCCTTTTTCACCAATGGGACATAATTTCTAGAGTCATTCAGAGGACAGAATATGTTTGAACTCTCGGTTTCTTTCCTTAGCACCACAATTTGCACTGATTACCCGGGCTGCAGAGAGTCAAATTATGTTCAGGAATGTGCACACAACTCACTTATCTGACCTTCCACACAAACTTCTGGGTAAGCAGGGATTGCAAAACCTGACAGGCCAACTTTCAAGAGAGTAGACTGACAAAAAATGCAGAATTAAAACACACAGAACATCCCTAAGAAATGCTAAGCCCATGTTTTAAAGCAAAGAGGCACTTAAACCTCTCAACAGTGTAAGTGTGCATTTTAATCAAGTGCCTGAGCAAGCAGCATTTCTTTCTATAACTTGATTTTATAAGTGCCGAACTGCTGAACTGTTAAGTTCAGCCAGACTGAAACAGACCAGAAAAAAACCAAAACCAGACTGTAGAAACAAATTTTGCAGGAACAACACAAACAAAATGCCTCATTATGGGAAGTATTGCAAAACTGTATCTATGGACAAAGTTGACAGTTCTGCTCATAATGACAAATGGCTAGGGGAAAAAAAAAAACAACCTCAAATAAAGCAAATTTTGCATAGAGGCACAGGGACAACTGAACAAAAATCCCTTGCATCTTCAGGAAATAGAAGAAACTAGGGAACCCTAAAAATTGAAATATCAACACAATATTTTCTTAATCCAAATTAATATACCAATAGCTTTCAAGACTGACATATTGCCCAACTGACAGGGCAATGCCTGCTATGCAGGCAGCCTACCAGAAAAGCCGAAAAAGATCCAATGTTTCCATTCTGGCCTGGACTTGAGTTACAACTTCTGTCATGAGGACAGACTGGTTTGTTTGCAGAAGCCAAGTTTTTGCTAGTGGATAGGTCTCTGTGCTGAGCACAACAATACACCCCTACAAAGCCGAAAAACAGGACATTAAACCATTTGGACATAATAACATCTTCACAGCATTGGCTGCTGCTCAGCACTCGGATCTCTGATCCTTAAGTGCTTCAGGATTTAACATTAAGGAATACAGAATTTTTCAGATTTAAGCGCACTCGTTCACCAAAGCACACCCATGTTTCAAAAGACTGTGTAGTTCTAGTTACTTTCAAAAACAACTTCCTATATATGTTTTCATTATCTAGTCATAAAAATCGCGCAGCAGACTGTAGAAAAAAGGCAGAATTGTGGACCTGGAACAGAGTTGTTTCTCGAGGTGCTAGTCAAACGCGGCTGGCGACGCAGACATCTTGCGCAGCACCACTACCACCTCCTGGCGAAGCCAAGCGTGGCTGCGGGATGCGCCAGCGCCTCTTCCAGCGGCAGCTCAGTTTGCCTTAAAGGCAAGCAGCCCCTTCCGGAGCGCCAAGGCATGCCCAGCTATCCCGGTTACTGGAAACCTCACCTTCCCAGCCAGCTGCGCCATTCCCTGCACCGCCGCTGCCTCTCCCGGCTGCCCCGCAGCGCCAGCACAGCCACAGAGGCTCCGGTTACACCAGCTTTCCCTCGTTGTTCCGCAAGTGCACTCAGGTCGGTCGGACAGCTTCCCACCTGGAATCACAGCTGAAAGCCCCAGTGCTAATGGCAACAGAGTTTGTTTTTGGTGAAAGGCAGTTGAGTTGCCTTTTCTTTCTGTTGCTCGGTTATATATATTGCTATGAGTAGTGCTAATGTGCTACTGCGTACATATCCCTCCAAGGACCAACCATTTAATGAACTACAAAACATAATTTTTAAAAAATGTATTCTGAAAGATAGCAGGAAGAAGTCCTCCTTACACTGTTTTTCCTCAATATAGTATAAAAGAGCTTCTCAAGTCAAACACAGAAAAAAATATCTCTATCTTTGGGTGAAGATAAATCCAGTTTTAAGGATGCGATTAATCAGAATTTTCAATTTGTAGGAGTTAAAGATCAGTGGTTTCAAGATCTGGCCTCTCTTCCTATATATAGCATATATAGCTTATAATATTGGTGGCTCTTTTTAGATGGCTGCAGACCCCATAAAACTCCATACTCTAGAACCATAAAACTATTTCAATATTAACTCTCACCAAACATTCTATAGAAATAAAATGCCTCTTTATGCTTGCTTCTGCTGATGCAACCCCAGAGGTTGCAAAAAGATCTCCTTTTTGCTGTTGCTGCCTTTGGAGATACCTGGACAGTGGATACCTTCTCAGTCCCTCTCTGTCATTTCAATCCTAGACACAGCACAGATTTCTTGTCTTGAAATGTGAAGTTGAAATTTATTGTACTAATGTCCATTTTAACAGATAGGTATGCCTAAAGTCATTAGGATTGCTCTGTATTGATAAATTCGTATGTATTACAACAGTCACTGATCTATCCACAAAGTCTTATCAGAAAATGTTTTCTTATCTATTTCTAGTTTATTGTTGCCCAATAATGAAAATACTAAAAAGATGCTGTTGCTATTTTCATTGTTACACTTATTAATCAGTCTCTGAACAGTGTCCAGTAATTTCTGCATTTTAATTATCAAATCATACACCAAGATATAGAAATGTGTTTCATTCTGGGTCAGGATATCCTCTGAGGACATAAACCAAGTGTCGTAGAACACAGCAGATATATTTTCCTCGTAATACATAAACAAATCCAGTGAGTGAAGTCAGCTTCCTGTGCAGCACCATGTGCCTGTGAGCATGAGGGGCAGGATGTTTGCAGGAGACACCAATCCTCCTGCTAACATGAAGAAAATTTTTGGGCATCTGCTTAATTTGCCTGGCTCACAGGCTCACATTCAAATTAATCGCTGGTTTTCCACCAGAAATATATTTTTCTTCCTGTGACAGGCTTGAAGAAGCCACTGAGCTTTTCCTCTCGGCTTGCTCTCCTATTGCAGAACCAAATATCGAAACTTAATAGTTTGATAGTGTCCGGAACGAAGATGTGAGTGAGCAAACCCTGGGTCCTGGCAGGCTTAGGGATCCCTGCAGCAGTGTGTCCTCCGACAGAAAAAACCTATCATCATTCCTCTGTGAACTAAGCATCACAGAATGGTTTGGATGGGAAGGAACTTTAAAAATCTTCTCAGTCGAACCCCCTGCTGTGGGAAGGGACACCTCCCACTAGACCAGCTGGCTCTGAGCCCTGTCCAGCCTGGCCTGGAACACTTAGAGCCGAGCCTTGCCCCAGAGAGGTGTTGATGCCATCCGGAGCACGATGAGAGGACACAGCCTCAGGCGGCACCAGGGGAGGTTTAGGTTGGCCATCAGGAGGAATTTCTTCACACAAAGGGTGGTTAGACATTGGAATGGACTGCTTAAGAAAGTGGTGGAGTCACGGTCCCTGGAGATATTTAAGGGAAGACTGGACATGACACTTAGTGCCATACCCGAGTTGACACGGTGGTGTTCGCTCTTAGCTTGCACTCGAAGATCTCAGAGGTCTTTTCCGACCGAACCGGTTCAGTGGTGCTGCTGCCGTGAGTCCCGTTAGGGCTGGCGCCACAGGGCAGCTCCGTTCCCGTCCCGCGGAGCCGCAGCGGGGCTGTGTGCCCGAGGACGAGCTCCTGCAGCCGCTCGGGCCGGCGCTGTCCTCACACGGGGCCGGCCCTGGGACGAGAGCCATGCATCGCCGCTGCCCATCCCGTTCCCGGCCGGCCCACGCCCCTCACGGCCCACGCCCCTCACGGCCCACGCCCCGGTCCAGCCCACGCCCCGGTCCAGCCCACGCCCCGCCGGCCCGCACTCTGCCCCTCAGCCGCGGCTCCGCCCCCTCACGGCCCGCTGGGCGGGGCGCCCTCCACGTGACCGGGGGACCGCGTGACGCTCGCGCGGGCCAGAGGCCCACGTGACCGCTCTCGCGAGCTCCGGCGCGCGCCGGCCGAGGCCCCGCCCCCTCCCGCCCCCCCACCCCCGGCTGCGGCGGAAGGAGCCGAGCGGAGCGGAGCGGAGAGGCCGCGGCCTGACGGGACCCGGAGCGGCGCCCCCGGCCCGGCACGGCCTGCACCCGCACCGCCGAGGTGAGACCGCCGGGTGGGCCCTGCCGGCCCCGCGCGATGAGCCGCTTCCCGCTCCGAGCGACCCTGGGCCTGCGCCGGGCCCGGGCTGGGCCTGCCCGCCGGCGCGGGGCCTTCCCAGGCCCTTCTCTTCTCCCGCGCTGTTCCGGCTCCCCGAGCCCCGGGTAGCCCCGCGAGGGGCCGGATGCCGCAGAGGATGGCGGTGCTGAGGCGTGCGGCAGGCAGGGGGCACACACCGCAGTGCGCGGGGCTTTGCTGGGGACGTGCGTGCATTTTCGGAAGAGCCGGGGAGCTGCGAGGGTTGCTCAAGGCCCCGCTGCTCACACGCTGTGAGCTGTGCGTGTGTCCCTTACACAGCTCCAGTGCAAGTCTTCTGTTCCTCACAAGTCTCTTGAGAGCAGCCAGAACTGTACAAAAATTAAATGAGCGGGTATCTATGGTTAAATTACTGAACAAATACTTATTACTGAAACTTAATGAGCTGTGTTTCTAACACATTAGTAACAGCTTTTTTTGGTTGTCATTTCACCTCACTTGGCCCACAAGGCGTGATTAAAAGGCACCAAGGCTTTTGTTGTGATGTGTGGTTTTTGTGTGTGTGTGTTCCTTGCAGATGTCAGAAGACCTTGCTAAGCAGTTGGCCAGCTACAAAGCTCAGCTCCAGCAAGTCGAGGCTGCCTTATCTGGGAATGCAGACAATGAGGATTTACTGAAACTGAAGAAAGACTTACAGGTGAGAGCTTGAGTGTAGGTGAAACTTCAGGGTCTTTTACAAGTGTTTTATCTTTCCTAAATATTTGTCCTGCAACAAAAATAGACACTTGGTGGGTTGGTTACTTTCATTTCACATAGCTTGATATATGCTGTATGGTAGGCTTAGTTTGGAAAAACTGAGGGTATGCCCTATTTTAAATCTATCTGTTTGGATGAGTGAAAAATATGTACTAGTTTGTGCGGCAAACTATTAACTTTGGCCAGAGAGGTGAAAGATATGCCAGTGCTGTCTTTACTATGTGTTAATTTTTAATTCTTTTTTCCCCTGAAGCATTTCTCAAAGCCATGATTTTTTGTTGCTTTTACTCATGCTGAAGCCTGATGGTTTGGCTTAACATGATGTTCTTACTGGGTTCTCAAATAACTTGATCCAGAACGTGCTTACTCATTAAATGCATTTGCAGTGCTAAAAGCTTTGGAGTGTAGTTCTGTGTTCCTGAGTCTCGACTGTGTTTCTGTGTAAGAAAGGAAAAGAGTTGTGTTTTCCATTTGTCACAAGAGCATAGTGTGTTCATAACAGCTAAAACCCATTTCTGGTCCTTGGGGTGTGGTTTAGTGACAGGAAGGCCACTAGCCTAATTTTAAATGTATGAGTGGTCTTTTAGATTCTCATGCATATAAAGACACATTGGCATATAGAAAATCCCAGCAGTGCTGTTAAAATCTGTCATGAGAGTGCAAGATGTTGCTTCATTTCTGTTGTGGATTGCTTTAGCCATCAGGTGTAAAAATATATAAAACTACCCAGTGCAAGGTTCAGTGACTACTGCTCGGTATGGAAATAACAGCAGTAAAATGGGGCTTCCACCAGAACACAAGTAGTGCCTCCAAACAGAGATCTTTAGAATTCCTTTTAAACTGCAAAGGCTTTGTTGCCCACAAGGCACTTTATAGATCATCTGAATGTGCTCTGTTGTACACTGTTAAAAGCATGTGTATATTTTTATATTTTTTAAAATGCACAGCAAAACCCATATGGGATGATATTTCCGATACCAACACGACCTCGGCTTTGATATGCAGAGATCATTGATGTGAAAGGACAACTTGCAAACTTTTTAATAAAAGCTTTCTGCACAGAATGGGGAAGATCTTTACACTTTCGTCCCCAAAAGGTTTGCTATCCATATGTTCCACCTTGAAAATGACATAATGTTTTGCAGACTTGATATATGCCAGCTAAGCAAACAATTGTAAAAATGGGTTCAATGCATCAGTGTCCCGACTAAACAGCTTTTTGTCTATTCAAAAAGATTGTTACTATGTAATTGGAACATCTTTTTCCTGTTATAAATACTGATGCATCTTGTATGCTTAGATTATTCTTGAGTAACAAGATTAAATATTAGAAGAAATTGTTAGAAGTACTTAGCTTTTCACTTTTTGGTTCACCAAAGCATTTCTAGGACAGTATCTGTGCACCCAAGAACCAAACTTACCTTTTCTATCAAGTAGGATTGATGGCAGCTGTCATCTTCTGTAGTTGGAAATGAGATCTGTGGGTGTTGTGCTCTGGAGTGTAGAGCTCTGGCTTTGCAGAGACCAGTGGGTCAGGAAAAAACTTGGCAAACTCTAAGCAGTGTTCTCTGTGGGTCACACCTCTATATCACAGGGATGTGGCACTAAGCCATGTTGTTCAGTCTGTTTGGCTGTACTGAGCTGCTGTGGTAGTCCAAGTCCTGCTCAGAAATTTTCTTGGAATAATTTGTTCTCTTAAAAACTTGAGACCTGTCTCATGGCTTGCAATAAAATTAATATCCCTATCTTGTGAGCTGAGCATTATGATATATGGATATCAGATGAAATTTTTTACAAAAAGTTTGGTATTTTAATAGCCTGGTGTGTAAGTGGCTTTTATTAAATTCAGAGGATTCTTGGTCAACTTGTCTGAAACCATTCACATCCAAGTTCTACAATAAGCCATCTCCATGTGTGGCAAGGATTAGTCAACAGTTTGGTATTACTGGTAGTTGCAATACCTGAAACACTAATTTTCAGGAGTGGCTTGTGCCTGATGTGATGTATTTGACCTGCTAAGAGAGAAGCTTGTCTCAAACCATGATGCCTCTTGGATTTGCAGAATACAGCGACCTGTATGTTGAGGAATAGTTTGGGATTTTGCATCTGGGAGGGAAAATTAGGCTAATGCTGTATGTTCTCAAATTAGGTAACTTGATAATCAAAATCTGTTGTGCTTCAGCTGTGGTATTAGGAAAATGGTGAGCTAAGTAGTAGAAGTAATTGTGTGTTTCTGTGCTCACAGTTGCTACTGACTGTGCTCACTGGAGTACTTATTAACCAGCAGCTGCTCCAAAGAGCAAAACTTCTATTATAGTTGTTGGAAATTCAGACATTAACATGCTGCAACAGAAACAAACTGTTAGGCCATTGATGCTAGTTGTATAGTTTCTCAGATAAAAATGCATATAAGTTTGTATTGTATTAACTTATTTCAGAAGTGCTTGCAGTCCTTTAGGTCCTTAAGGAATCATGAACTACTCCTTTACTGCATTTTCCTTAGTCTTTGTATGCCCATAGCTGAAGTAAGATGTGAAAGCTGGAGGAAAGTTCAGGCTCCTCTGAGCCACAGTTGAACACTGTTTTTCTGTAACTCTCCCCTGATTTAAATGTTTGCTGGTTGTTAGGAGAGTCACAATGGTTCATGCTGAGGTACTCAAAGAACTGAAGAATTTTTCTTTAGGGCCTGCAAAGTTTCTTTGCATTATTATACAGAAAGTTTAAAAAGCCCTTTTGGTGCTGTCTCCTTTGACTTTTAACACCAGTGAAAAAGAGAGGTCTTGATTGCTTAGTCTTTAATGTAATAGTTACAGGAAATTGGGAGAGGCTTTTGCATGCTCCTGCCTCCAAATGAATAATGTGTGAAGGAACTGGGAAACTTTGTTTGTCATTTTGGATTAGCAAGGGTAGGCCTGACCAGAAATCTCAAGGTCAGGGAATTTAGTAAAAAAGACACTTCTATCAGAATTACTTAGGGAGACCAATTTCTTTAGTGTGCATCTGGATACTTTTAAACAAAATGACAGGGCTTCACCGCTTGGAGGGTGCTCTGCCACCCTGGCTCTGGATGCTGCAGTTCAGCTAACGAGAGAAATGCTATAAAAAACAATAGGCTACTTTTTGAAAATTTGAGGAGGGCATGGGCAGCTTTACAGCAGTACAGTGAAGACCATACATATTTTCATCTACAATTACAATTAATGTGTTTAATTAAATTATTAAAAAAACAAAGTAAGTGTAATTCACGCATCAGCTATGAATTTAATACAGTAACTTAAAATCCAAACCAAAACCAGTAAGCTTGGGGTTAAAGATATGCTTGGTAAGAGGAATTTGAAAAATTATTCTTTGTGGGTTTTTTGTCTTTTATAGGAAGTCATAGAGTTAACCAAAGATCTCCTTTCAACACAACCTTCGGAAACTCTTGCCAGTTCTGACAGTTCTGCGTCTGCCCTGCCCAGTCATTCATGGAAGGTTGGGGATAGGTGTATGGCCATATGGAGTGAGGATGGACAGTAAGTGTAGAAAACTTCTCTAACAGTTACATGAAATAGTTCAATGGTAAGAGATTTTCATTCAGTTTGAATTGACCTAGGGTGACTAAAAGCAAAAAGAAACTGGGAAACAAATGTGGTATTAAGTATTCTTGTGCTGTTTATTAAAGGTCAGTATTTTAGGTAGCAAAGAGATGTGGAGTTATTTTATAAAAATGCCCTTTTTGTCACTAACCTTATAAAAGTAGGGTAGCTTTGTAAATTACCATTTGCTGATGTAATACATGGCAGATTGGAAGAACTGATCTGTCAGGGCAGTCTTTTATAAAGCTTTTGGTATGTGTAGTTCATAATTTGTCATTGCATTCATATATATATATATATCTATATATATCTCACTGATTACAATGAAGAAAAATCCTTGCTGTATCTCAGTTTGGGCCTCTAATTGGAAATGAATTTTAAATTTTTTAATTGAAAATTCTGGGTTTGGCTGTAAAATAACTATGTAATGTAACTATAGAATTAATCAACATTTTGGGTTTGGTCTCCTATATATTAGCTTGTGTAGTTCTGGGAACCTAAGCAGATTATTCTCACAGCATATACTTTGAAATAAACATTCTGAAGTTACTTTTCATACTGCAAATGAGTAACTGTTGCAGCTTTAAAAAAATAACTGTTTATGCAGGAGCAATATCTCAACTGTTACCACTTAGAGAGAAGCTCTATTCAATGAATGTGCTTCTCTTAACAATGTAGTAACCACATGAGGATTTAGGTATAGCTGTCAATGTTGTAAGTAGAAAACAAACCTAAAAGTGAACAGTTCTTCTGTTTATTCATGAGTAAAATGTTTTTGTGTTAGAACTTAAAAATTGAATCTCTTAGTCTTAGATCACCATTGGGTCATTCTTCTTGCTCTGATCTCTGGGTTAGAGGATCAGAATTTGGGGAAGAGTGTGCCAGTGTCCACTGAAATGCATCTTATTGGACTTAATTGTTCTGCTTTGTTTAGAAAACCCTGCTTCTGTTGCAGCATTTCTTAAGTGAGCAGTGTTTCATAAAGAGCTAGCCAGACTTTTGGGCTTTCATGTATTTTCACTTAGCTCAAGATGTTGGCCCACTGAAAACACACAAGAAATTAACTTTCTTAATTGGAATACTGTCTATGAAACAGTTCTTTTTTTTTTTTCCTCTGTTTGTTCTAGATGTGTCCTTTTGCCCTGAATTTAGACAGAATTATTTTAAATATTTTTTGAAATATCAGTTGTCTTTTTTTTTTTTTTCTTTTTCCCATTTTGAGGTTAGTTTGACCAAAGTGTTTCATACATGTAAATATGAAATGGACTGATTTCTGTGAAAATTTTAAAATTTCTGGTTTAAATCAGTAAGAAAACTTCTGAAGTGTTTAAGATGCAATGTTTTGAAAACTTCAGTTTTTATTAATTCTTTTTCGTGTGGAGAAAAATGGAACCACAGCATTGTGCTTCTGAGCTGGCATTTTCTAAAACTCCTCAATGAATTCCATGAAAACTGTTCTGTGAATGCAGTACTTTTTTTTTTTTTTTCTCCTATCCCATGACCTGCCAGAGCTAAAACCAAATCAGGATAGCTGATTAGATTGGCGCCAGCATTAATCATGAGTCGTGATTGCTGTGAGGGCATTGCTTCTTGAAGCTAAAGGTCAAATACAGCAGATTCCAGTCTTTGTACCTGTGTCCCTTTGACCTTAGGACAATAATCTCTTGGTTTGATTTGTGTATTGTCCCTGAAAAATGAAGGCTGGTATCTGCAAATTTTTCACTTAGTGGCATTAGCTGGCTGTTGTAGGTGTTGCTGAGTATTAAAGCTTTACTCACATGCTTACAGCCATGATATCTTTACAGGTGTTACGAGGCTGAGATTGAAGAAATAGATGAGGAGAATGGAACAGCTGCGGTTACATTTGCTGGATATGGCAATGCTGAAGTCACACCTCTGTTCAACCTCAAGCCTGTGGAAGAGGGAAGAAAAGCAAAAGAGGACAGTGGCAACAAACCTATGTCCAAGTAAGTAATACACAGACAGAAGTCTGAATGCTGCTTGGTGAGTCATTTTTGGGTTGGTTGGTTTTTCTTTTTTCCCCTCAACTATAAAAATTGGTTAATGAAATAGGTAGTTTTTTGGCTTTTGTTTAAATTTAAATTTACTTGGTATCATGTTGTGTCTAACACAGGAAGGTATTTGTAAGGGCTGAAAACTCTTTTTTTTAACTTGGAAAAAACCAGATGATACAATTTCAGATTTTATTATAGCCAATGATCCCTTTTCTAAAAGGTTGTTCTAAGTGCACTGCATTGTGGCATAGATTGACTCCTTGAACTTCCTTATCTTCACTGAAGTAATCTTTGTCCTTTTCCTTCCATCCCTGTCAAATACTTGGTAGCATCAGAGTCTTGCAGACCTCCAGAAAAGTTTGGGCTTTTCACTCCAATGGGCTATTTACCTTTGCCAAACCCGAGATGTTTCTGAAATTTGCAAGTGCTTATAGGTCCCTTTTCAGTTTCAGAAATGAATTGCACCAAGTCCCATGGGTTGCTGTGTTTGGGATGGGCTTGTCAGGTGTGGTGGTGGTTGTTGTCATGCCAAATTTATAAATAAGTAAGGTATTCTTACTAATGGGAAGATTTGGTTTGGGCTTTTATTTTTTTGAGATTTTTTTTCCTCCTAGAAGTGGTGAATATTTACAAACTGGTGAAGATGTACAAATACAATATTTCTGTCATTTACTTCTGGAAAACTAATGTGCATATCTGTTTTAGACAGGTTTTAATTTGTTACAGGAAAAGGCACAAACATAAAATGTGGGGTTTGTTTTTTGTTTTTTTCCTTTTCTCCAGAAAAGAGATGATAGCCCAGCAACGAGAGTATAAAAAGAAGAAAGCTTTGAAAAAAGCTCAAAGAATTAAAGAACTTGAACAGGAACGAGAGGACCAGAAAGTCAAGTGGCAACAGTTTAACAACAGAGCCTATTCTAAAAACAAAAAAGGCCAGGTTTGTTTGCTTTTGTCAGTATGTGAGTAGCAACAGGGCATAGACTTCTGTACAGTATCTTGGGAGAAAGGAGGAGGTGGTTTTTAAAGGGATGTAACATGGGGATTTGGGAGTCTTTGGGATTCTGAAGTGTGCAGTTTTTTATTTTGTACACTTCAAATGCTTGGGTTTTTACTGGGTTGTTTTGGAGGATTGCTGCTCCTAAGAGGCTGAGTTTGCACTTGGCTGGGAGAGCTGGGCTTTCATCAGTTGCCAGGTCGTGTTTGTTGGAGCCAAGAACCTGAGGGCTCCTCTAAACTTCCAAGTCTGGCTTCTTGCTGTGTTTATGACCCATCAGACAGAGTGCTGAGGACGTGCCTGGAACGGCAAGTGCAGTGCAAAAAAGGTAGTGAGGACATTGAGTCTTACTCCATTTCTATCATGGCTTGACCAAGAACTGCCAGACATCAGTGGTAAAACTTCAGTCTTCCTTATGAGCAATTGTTAGAGATCACTTTATGAGAGGTGAATTTTATTCATTATTGGCCTGACCTGACATCCTCAGTATGGCAGTCACATCCAGTACTGAGGTGCCAGGAAGTTCCCAGCCCCATTGCCTCACTTAGTGACATGTCACAGCTGAGCTGGCCTTTAGAGAGCGTACCCATCTGTAGGGCAAAAACTGAGAATGTTGAAGCACTTCAGATGGTAATGATTTCTTGTTTTTTTTCAATAAACTCTATCTAGTAATTATTCAGAAATGGTGTTTTCTGTTTTATTTCCAGGTGAAGAGGAGTATTTTTGCTTCCCCTGAGAGTGTGACTGGCAAGGTTGGCGTTGGAACATGTGGAATTGCAGACAAACCTATGACACAGTATCAAGATACCTCTAAATATAATGTCAGGCATTTGATGCCTCAGTAACAGGTGAAAAAGGTGGAACTTCATCTCTGCAGGGCTTTACACTTATCTTTTTATCATTATATTTTTCTAAAAGTAAATTATTTGTTGGCACATAGTGAGTAGTCCATTTTGTCACCATCACTTTGGCTTCAGCTGATATGAGCCTTAAATCTCCAGCTATTGATTTGAACCCCCCCAACCATTAAACTTTTTGTAGCAGGTAAATGTTCATGAACTGCTGCTGCCTGTTACTTTGAAAGCAGTATTTGTCTGCAGCTTTGAATCTTTCATTCATACCAGTAGTGAAGGTTTGGTTTTTTTTTTTCCTTTAAGAAAAGTGGTGGTTTTAAAATGGCACCTTAAGAGCCTCCCTGGTTTCTGTAGTCACGGTGCAGTCTGTGACACACTCAGCATTACAGAGCTGCTGCAGCTTTGGGACAGAGCTTATATGTGACATGGAATTGCCAAGGAAGTTTGAATAACTCCCTTACAAATCCACTGAAGATCGATTTGTACAGCTGTAAATGAGGGCAGAACAGGGCTGATAGGATCTTTATTATTAATGATCATTTACATTCTACAAACAATAAATTTTACTTAATTCCTGTCCAAATTTCTTGCGCTTGAAGTTAAGCAGAGGAGATGCTGTTTCTTGTTGGTTGTTTTTCTTTGTTTGTTTTATAAATACTCATCAAATTATAATAGGAAGTTAATGAAATGTAACCAGAAAACCATAGGACAAAGAACTGTATTTAAAAGTCTCCACCCCTCCCCAGGGATCAGAGCTGGAGTGTCACTGGTTGTGCTGTGGAAAGGAGCTGTCCTCTACTCCCTTGCAGATCTTGTAGGTGTGCTGGTACAGTGACAAACCTGTTGGTACAGTCACAGCAGTGACAGCCTGTGCTCCATCCAGACAAGAACCACGGCACTGCAGATACGAATGCCTAGATCCCACTTAGTTAGTTGTGAGTGAGTAAAGGTTAGTTGGGAGTTTCTGTCCTTACATAACTGACTGGCCCTAGTGTCCATTGTACCTTCAGCTGTATTACAGTGCTGCTGAGCCCCTTCAATTTTATTCAGGAATTCACGTGTAAAAGCTCTTGCTTTTTTGTACTCTCTCTGTGATTTGCTTTCCTCTGTTACTTGTCTCGCACTTACGGTAGTGATGCCACTCTGAACCCGTAATGTGTTTAAAGAACTTAATGGGTAGCCCTGTATACAATGTAGATATTATTTTTGTAAAATCTAGGGCTGAGTTAATGGACAAGAGTACATCAGCTATTTCCCCCATTAAATAAAATGCGTGTCTTGTCCATTAACCCTGACCATTATTTCCCTGTATATTATGTTAATGTAGCTCATTTTGTAATTTGTTAACTAGATCAGGTCACGTCAGCAATTGTTGATGCACTGATTGGTGGAAATGTCCATCAGTTACCTGAGTCACAACTCAAGCTAAACTCTACAAGCAGTAGTTTAGAATCCATACATAGAAAAAGGTTCTCCCTATAATGGGAGAAGGTGATTTTTATGAATACAAAGTGTGTTAATTTCAGTTTTGTATGTTTAACTTTTATTAAATAAAGTGTTTAAAATCTGCTGGATATATTTGGTGAAGTGGAATTATTCATGGGGGGCAGGATGACAGTAAATCATGAGGACGGGGTGAATACAGAATCTGCTGGACAGAATGTAATACTCAAAAGTGGCTCCAAAGTACCACACACACTACAAGATGAAATGGGTGTTGCTTAATTCTTCATCTTCACTGGCAGCAGGGAGCTTAAATTTTCTTTTGCATAGAAAACCTCTTCAGAGTGAAATGAAATAATCTGCTTTTTAGAAAGGGAGTTTGTACTGCAGCTACAGCCACGTTCCAGCAGTGACATTAAATAGGTGGCAGTCATGGCACACTGCCAGCTTGGTGCTGAGGAACGTCACCTGTTGTCTTTCACAGGTGGCTGTGATATAATGTCCCTTTCACTTAGCCAAAAGGAGCATCTTGAAGTTACAACTGAAACACTAAAGTAGGCAGAACTGGAGTTTTCAGGAAGCCTATTCTGAACTCCACCTGTTCTTTTAATAGAAAATAGTCTTTGGAAAAAAAGGCTCAATCCATACCTGAGATGCACTACATCTGCTTATCTTTATTGATTGTATTTATTACATTAGACCATCCCAGGGTGATTTATTTGTTCACTAGTCCTGAAGAGCAATAGAGTGAATCATCAGAACACAATGGGTGTGTAAGCCTCCCCTGCAAGGGACAATCCAGCCCAAGTTGCTTTAGCTGAACCTTTCAAAAACTTTAGCAAAACTTGTACCTTTCCTTTGAGTAATTTACTGTGAAATCTCTTACTGGGGGTTGCCTCATGAACTTGGCTGTAAATCTTCTGTTGGGCACTGCTATGAAGCAGTGAAAGAAAGTTTTGATAGGCTTTTTCCTGAAACACCTTACCTGGAATAAGTGAAATGGTAAGACCTCTGTGCCTGGGGTGGTCTGATCTATGAAAACATCTTGGGAATAACTTACATGAACAAAAAAGCCCCATCAAAACTGCTGTGTTGGATACACTGCCATTCCTTATATCAGGTGTTTTTATGCTCTTGCCTCATCTGCAGGATCTGGCCAGTTCATTGTAGTCAAGCTTTGGAACACAGCCTTAGTAAAGTGGCTTGAGAAATTAATAAAAATAAATGCTGAGTTAAGCAATGCTAGCAATTGCCAAAACGTAGAGTTCCTTATATTACAAAATCTGAGTTGACCTGAAATGGAGCTGATGGTGTTTCAGTTGGTTGGGGTTGTTTTTTACTATTTATTTCCCAGTTTTATTAACTGGTCTATATAGTGAGAAGCCTGAGAACTCATGCTCTGCATTGGACTTTTGCACACAAAGTGCCTACCCCAGAGCCAGCAAATCCTGCTGTAGGCAGACAGAAACACTGAAATGACATGGAAAGTTCATTTAAAAGTTCATTCATGTAAAAGTAAAGAGTTCAACCCCCCCAAGTTATAGACATGGAAGAGATATGTGTCAGAGAACACAGCTTTGTGCCTGTTTGATAAGGGTACTGTACAAAATGTCCAGTATGGGCTACATCTTTCCTTGTAAACCATTTCCTATAGGGCGTTACTTTTATCTAGTACAGCCCCAGTCCTGTGCAAATTGAAACCTATTGTGGAAATTAAACAAGTATAAACCTGACTCACAAAACTGAGATTGCCCCAGTCTAAGTATTTAGGAATCTTAACAGTAGCAAGTTGAAATTCTTATGGTCATGGCAATCGATTTCTCTTTTGCCTTCCCTTATGCCCAGTGAGTGCTGTGTCACTTATTTATGTAGCTGCTTGGGCTCAGAGGTTTGTAAATACGAAAAAAAATATTTTATCTGAGAGGACTACAGTTCAATAGTGGAGATGTTCAGAAGGTGAAACCCACAGCAAATCAGCTGTGGCAGGGTCTTGGGAAACAACTATTGCAACAGTTAGTGAAGAGTGAGGTTATGGAAAACATTCCTGGGCCAGGCCCAAGAGAAGGATCGCTGCCTGGCAGCTGGTGCTACTCTGCATTGCAATTTGTCCAGTCTTTATCTGAGCTCTAAAAACCTTCACTTAGATGGCAAAAGAAGGAAGGACTTTTGCATTGGGATGATGGTGCCACCTACCCAAGCCAGTAACCTGAGTCAGCAGCTTTCAAAACTGTGGTCTTGTGCTGAAGGCTCTGCTACACAAAAGCACTTGCATAATTCCCTTCTGTAAAGCAATTCCCTTTCTATGCTGAACTCACCTTGCAAGGACTCCTTGGTCTGTACAGAAGTGCAAAGCCTTCCCACATTAGTGCTGACTGAAAATGTCTTGCTCTCACCTAGACTGAAAGGTGCTGTTACTTCCCAAAGAGATATTCATGAGGAACATGAGTGATGCTGCATTTTACACCTTACCTGTCTGACTGACCTGCTGAACCTGGTATTTCCTGGGGCGACAGATACTATTTTGTAGTAATCCACCACTCTGGGATAAGGAAAGAGCTTTTGTATTTCCCCATCAAACCTTCCAGGAGGAGATCCAAACCAATAAATTGTTTTGAGACATATTTTTGAAAGGGGATTAAATGGAAAGAATTTCCTAACCTTAGCTGAACAGAGCATTAGTGAGAGCACTGGTAGCCCAAGTCATGGCCTAGGTCTGTATACATTCTAACTAACGACCACAACATTAAAACCACCATAAAATGCTTTAAATTCCTTCATGGCTTATTCTGCTTTGCTGCAACATCCCTCAAGATCAAAATTAATCCTTGCTGAAGCTGTATCCTTGCTGTATGAAAATAAAGCTTCATCACATGTCTGCAGCACAGCAGCCTGCAAGCCAAGAAGCTGGATGACAAACTATTCAGCTCACCCCACCAGCTTGCTCTGGGCCTCTCTGGGGTACTACAAACCAATGGGCTGATTTTTTCCAGTGTGATAAAAATAAATTGTTACCCACAGTTCTTACAGAGTGGTTGCTGTTGAAGATGTTTCCCAAAAGAAATGATGTTTCACACCTTTGACCAGCACCAGCCAGGCCAGCAGCCCTGTGAGACTCAACTGTCCAGCTCTGTACGAGCCCACACCTCCAAGGACACATCCACCCTTCCCAGAGGCTGCTCAGCAATTCCTGATCCTTACATTTCTGAAAGGACCTCAACACATGCGTCTCTGCTTGTGAGACAACTTTCATTTTAGCAGCACCCCAAGCAGAACCTCTCCACAATGGATACTGAGTACCACAGCCACAATGCCAAAACCCACAGACACACTGCTCCTGCCTCTGCCAAACAACTAAAGGGATCAAGTCCTCTTTGCAGGAGGAAATGAGCAGAGAAACAGAGGCCAGTGCTGGTATATTATTCCCAATTAAACAACCTGCCTTTCAGTAAAAGGAAAACATTGTCCAGACACCATTCTCCTGTGTTCATCCTCCCAAATGTCACTCAGATCTGTTGGCACATGTCAAGAAAATGTGACAGCACCTCAGTGTTTTCTAGGTATTTTGTGCAGACTGGGGAACAGAGGGGCAGAAGGACACACTCCTCTTCCCTGAGGGTCCCACAGGACAATTCAGAGATTTCACTGCTGATGCAGAGGAGTTTCAGTCACTCTCAAGTCACGGAATTTGTCACTCACTGGGCAATCTGTCCATGGGAGAAAGCACCAGGAAAAAAAAATAGGATTTTATTCTGTTTTTATATAGTTTTTAATTATTATCACCCCCCTAACCTCAGAATGAAGTCCTGATTTTTACCATTCTCTTCCAGGAAGTGACCCTGATTTCTCTTTTCAGTGATGCACGGTTGGTGTCAGAAAATATACAAGCAAACCTTACAATCCTGGGTGGGAAGGAAGCAGAATGACTATATCCAGTTAGTACACCCAATGGATCCCACTTCCACTGAAGCCAAATGTTTCATCCATTCCAACAGGGCAACAAAATGAACAGGGAACAGCAAGTATAAGAGAACAAAGCAGAAAAGCAGGAGGCTGGAGCTCACAGACCACAAACAGATGGTAGCAAACAAGCAAACAAGCGGACAAAAGGAAAACACAATCACAAACTCCAGAAAATGATAAGTCTGTCTAGTTAACCCCCTTTCTATTGACCTACAGATTTCTTGAGACAGACAGATCTGAGACCACCTCCATCACTGACATGCTGCTAATGCAACGGACATTAAAATGACCTTCAAGTGACAACTCGCCACAGGATAACCATGACAAATGCAGCCAGATAGTCATCTCCACCTTGTCTGCAGACACGAGATGACATTCCATAATACACTTGTGTCAAAAGAAGGAAAATGCTGGATGGTCTTTTTAATGGGTTTGTCTGTAGCAAAGGGACCCACTGGAGATCTAATTTACAGAGGGAGGATTTGACAGAATGAGCTTATGAGGGAGCTGTGTGTGTGTGTGGGGATGTGTGCCTACTGATGGGAAGGCTGCCTCAGGAAAGTGCATCCAATTATGCTTTTACAGGCAAAGTCACCATATTCTTGTAAAATTATAGCACCTTCTCTAAAAATTGGTCATCTTGCACACTGCAATGTGACAGAACAGGCCAGCAAAGGCAGATGTGAGGAGGGTGACACCTGTGTGAGATGAGAAAAGGCAGAGATAAAGTACACAAAGCAGAAATAAAGCAGGGCAGGACAACTTTCAAAGGCCAGAGAAATGTTTCCATCATTTAAGAAACTATCAAAACTCTACCTGAAATCTGCTAGGATCTGCCACAAGGAACTCACCAGCACCACAGCAACCAACCTCAGGTCTTTGGAGTTATTAGAAAGGCTCTTAATTTGTTCTTCCTACACATCCTCCTGGCTGGATGACGGCTGCTGGCTGAGCAGTCAGGCAGGAGGCTGGTGATGGAAGTTCATCTCCTGTGACATTTCCCCCATTGTATTTGCACTTGACATCAGGACCCCTTTGAGACCACAACACTAGAAAAGGTAGGAGATACCAAACTGGCCCCAGAGCATTACAAACAAACATTTCAAACACATTTATTCCAACCATAGACACATCACTGTTTTATACCAATTGGGAGAGCATGGCCATTCTCCACCCCTTGAACTTCAGTATTTCTCAGCTGTGGTATTGCTTTCCCAAGTGGGCATTTAACACAAACAGGAATAACAGGAAAGGGGAGGTGCTGGGACAGCTATGGAAAAAGACTTGTAAATAAATAACTCCTACTGGTGTCCAACTGCTCAGCACCAGCACTGCCAGTGGTCAACACTTCCAAGGAGAATAATAATGAATAAATAAATAAGGCCCTGCTAGAGCTAAAGTTTCCTACTTTTCACCACTCTACACACTGTTCCAAGCTTTGTGCCATGGAGAGATTACATGGACCCCAAATACAAATCCAAGCAGCATTCCTTCTTTCAAAGCCCTCAGGCTCCATTTGTTAACCTAGAAGTTAATTTACTCTGTGGTAGACTCCTGCTCCTGCTAGGTAACCTCCCAGAAAGAACAGATGGACTGAGCCACTGGATTACACACACACAAGTGAAAACACATTTAACAACTGCAACCAGATGCAAACTTAGTAAGCAAATTAATGTAAAAAAACCCCAAACTGAACAGAAATAATTCATTACAGCCAAGGAAAGATTATTTCTCTACTCAAGCATGTGTGTTGTGCCTCTTACAGGGAATGACACGTTTTGGAGAGTGGGGGAAATATCAGACTATTTAAACACAGGCAACTTATCACAGTGCAAAAGTCTACATGAGACTGGCTCAGGATATCACCATGGGACCAAAAGGCACAAGAACAACAGTCGGCTGAAGTGACAGGAATGACCAAGATGGAAGAACACAACTCATTTCAGATACAGAAATGTTTAATGGCGTTAAAGTGCTACTTTAATGGGGACCATATGCTAACATTTAAACACAATTCCACTGCACTGCTAAATATGGTTGTCTTTATTTTTTTACTTTATTTTACCTCTTTTTACCCAACCCTATCTAAAACAATAAAATAAAATCTAAAGGACTGAAATTAACAACCCATTCAAATCAGCAATAAGTTATGAATTTTATAAAGCATTTTTTTCCTCTTTTTTTTCTTAGTAATGAGGGGTAATTAAATTACTTAAGGATATACAAAGTTTCAAACAATGCCATAGGTGAAGTCTCTATTAAGGTTTTTAAAACTTGGAAAATAAAATAATCCTGGCCATTAAAAAGACAAAAATAAAAAAGCAAAGCGCTCAAAGTGCAGGTTAGAATGCTTGTCTTGGAGAAAATTAGAAAACATTCGCTATAACAGCTCTTAACAGCACCTGCACAGATAAGATGGCAAGGCCCTTGGGAACAGGACGTGCAGTCAAAACGTTACATTAACATGAGAGACGTGCTGAGCTTAACTAGGTTAACTACTGGACTGGAACTTCAAAAATCAGCAAAGGGAATGATTCTAAAAAGAAAACTGAAGAAACCCCCACCAAACCTGGCCTCTTCCAGCTAGCACAGCCTTCATCCATTGTGTGCATGGCAAAAAAAAGCATCTTTGCATTTCATCGGGTCAAGTGCTTCATCAAAACAGAGATCTTTTCATGGCATAAATTCATATAAAAGACATCTAAGGTTTCATATGGACAAGCTCTAAAAAGACGCATCAGACTTGGGGTGTTTTCCCTCCCAACACATTTACAAATGTTTATCAAAAAATCGCTTCAAATAAAAAGGTCATAGTGGCTCAGTATCTGGGCATGACTGTCTGGTGTGTCACCTCTCGAGTGCTGGTTTCGTTCTGCCCTCAGCTGGCCGTGTGCCTGCGAGGGACACACATCTACCGGGGACCTTCTGGCGCTGGCACAGCCCCGGGCGTGACAGCCCACCGTGTGCTGGTGGATTACAGGTGTGTACCTCCTGCTTTAGCCACGCTTCAGAGGTACTCACTGTTTGAATGATGTCCAACAGAAAGCTGAGTTGAATGGTGTTCTCCCCTGAACATCTCTCTTTGCTGCCTCTCTCCCTCTGGGCACAGAATGAGACCTTAATCATTATTGTCACTGTTATTCCTAGGCTACGTAAGCCTTCTCAGATTTCCTAGTACATTATGACAGCATTACATTGTGATAAACTGTAGGATAAAGTCCTTTTAGGACCACAAAAGCTCTTCAGAAGGGCCTAAATTAGGTTGTTCAACCTGAATGCAGCGTAAGAAATTTTGACATTTCTCAGATCTCATGACAGAAAGAGAGAGATGAGTAGTCTCTAGTATCCTCTTTCAAACAATTTCAAATAAATTCAAAACAAAGTGTTTCATCACTAAGGTCTAGATCCAGGTCCCACAGAAACAAACGGATTTCATTGACTTCAAAGGGACTACTGTTTGGTCTAAGTTTTTGCCAGCAGAAATTGGGATTGGTAACATGACCAAATGAACAAATATGGGTTTCTGGGGAGGCTTCCCTTACCCAAAAAGCTTTATATACAGGTCTCTCCAGGCCTAGCTGTCAATATGTCAATTCTGAAAGAGGATACTGGCATCTAGGACCCAGTTTGATCACCCCAGTAAAATCATTCGCCCTGCACTGTTGTCTCACTTGGTTCTAGGAAGCAAACGAGAGCTTGACACTGGCGCTGGAGTAACCCTCGTCACTCCCAATACTCTGCAAGCTGCTGTGATCATCAATGTCACTGATGCTGGTTGTGCTGATATTGTCCACTTCTCCATGGGAGAACTCTGTGCTTTCAACGTCCACTTCAATCTCTTCTAGAAAGGGAAACGAGAGAAATGCACATGGGTTAGCACCACACACCCAACTGCCCCCTTCACGCCAGCGAGCTCCCCAGCACAGGGAATGAAGCAGCCATCCTGCAGGAAGGTTTTCAGTGTTCCTCCTGGAATGGGATGGGTTGTGGCCATGATTTACAAAAAGATTAGAAACCAGCTTGGAGTTTTTTGTAGGGATTTGGCAAAGGGGTTTCACTCCTCCACATGATGGCCACACTGTCAGCATAGGTGAGCCACTCCACACACTGAGCTTGTCCCACTCCCTCTTTCTCTGGAGGTCTAATACCCCCCAGTATTATATAAAAGAAGAAGCAGGTAAAATTGAGTGCAAGAGAGAAAATGCAGCATAAATTTACCCCTAAAAATGCTATTTGCTTGACATTATACTGCCACAGCCAGGACCACACACAATTACAATGCATTACCATGTGAATCTGGGTTACTCTCATACATGCTCACTGGATTTTGGAATACACGTCCTCTTTTGAAGAAAGACTTAAAAAGCAAAGATCTAATTAACCAGGTATCTTGGTGCACATATTGTTCAGGAATTTTCCAAAGGATTTTTGTTTTAAACTACAGATTCATACCGAAACTATGCAGCATCTTTTGGTCTGTCAGTAAATATCAAACCATCTATTGTGCCTAATGTTCTCTCCACTGCAGGGGTATTTTAAAAAGAGGAGGTTATCTTAATTTACTTAGCCATTCAGATATCTCTAGCCAGTTTTGACTGAGGAGATGAACTCTATGGGAAGTTTGGGGGCAAAAAGGTGGGGGGGGCAACGGGGTAAGTGTGTGAAGCATCTGTTCTAGTCCCATTAATACCTTCTTACTTTTTCCTTGTGTTGCCAAGAGATTCAGTAGACCAAAGAACACAATGGGTATCTCAACTTGACCATCACTTTCAATGCCACAGAAATAAGCTCAAGTTGACAGCAACAACTCTTCCAGACTTAGAACTCATGCAAATACTAAACTCTCCATATCTGTGTGTGTGTACATGCTTATGTGTGAGCAGAATCAGCAACCTAAACATCAAAGGCCATAAGAAGGGGAAGCTGAGAGACAAGAAATGGATTAACTCATTCTCTCACTTCAGAGTCCTAGGAATTCCATGCTGGTTCAGCAACACCCACCTCGCTCCGAGTCCGAGTGATCCGAGGAAATGGTAGATCCAATGCTGTCCATTCGTATTCGCTCTATCTCCTGAGGACCCTGTAGTTGTTCCAGTCTTCTCTTTAGGAATCTTTGTTCTCGTTCCAGGTTCTCAAGCTGGTGTTGGCTTCTTCTCTCAGCCTCTTCAAGTTTCTGACATGATCAAATATAACTCAGTAGTTAGTTTCATCCTTTTCTCCTTCCTTCCCACATCCACCTGTCTTGCTCAGACCTTCCCAGGTCCCAGAAGGATTTAAGCTGCAAGTGCCCTGAACCAAGCTGCCTCACAGTCTCTGAGCACAATGCCATCTCCTCATGTCTTTCCACCTCTCAGGTCCTGATAAATCATACCCATTAGTACAAATAGTCTCTGAGGAGTGAGGCTCTCCAGGGGAATTGCAGCAGTTAGTGGGTCATTCCAGCCGGGATTGGACACCTGCATTACCATCTCTGCCCACGCAGGGGCCTCCATCCCCCGGACCAAACCACTGCAGGGTTTCTTACGATCTGCTCCAACATAAAAACGTGCCCTGGGAGTTCTGTGTTCCTTACTGCATGGTTTAGAAGGATTTCTCAGAAACAGTTTTCTATTCAGTGAGTGATTTACATAACCTACGACAGATTTCTTTGATCACGGCTGGGAAATCTACCAGGGCACTGTTCTTTGTTTCCTACGACAAGCACATTGCATAAGAAGGAGTCATTTCAGGCTAACTCTGTCCCTTTGGCAACACTTTTCCTTCCTCATCACCCACCTTCCTTCTCTATATCCTGACCTGCAACAAAGTATTTCAGCCTCTCGCAGACACTGACAATGCTGCATTTTCTTTTCATGTCTCACTTTGCCAAAAGTGAAGCTAGAAGTGCACTGGACTAGCTGGAAGGTTCACACATATAACTCCAGCAAGCCAACCTTGTCTCATACTCTTGTGGTTTGTGCTAATGCTTCGGCAGTGGAAACTCGCTAGCACATCAGAAAAAAAACTGCATTTCCCGTCAAAATGCAGTCATTCAACAGTGGGTATGTTTTTCTTTAAAGAGATGCAGCTGTCAACAAATTATCACAATACAGAACAAGATCCTTGCTCTTCAAATCCGTAATTTTCATAGTTAAGGAGCTCATTATGGGCTCTTCCAACAATGTGGCTTGTAGAAATTACAAATTGTTAACTAGGAAAGCAAGGCTTGCTTGCGCTTTTAATTAATTTATATATTTTTTAACATTGTTACGTTTCCTTCAACAGAGCTAGCTCTAGGCAGCAAAAATGAGCAACTGAATTGTACTGCCCAAGAGCCCACGCTGAAAGCTGCTGGGGCAAGCAGCTCTTACCTTGATATGTGCTTTGGCTTTGTTGAGCAGCCCAAGCGTGGTGTGCCGGGTGCAGTCTGGTCCGAGCGGTATCAGAACTTTTAAGCGTTCTAGACACAGGCGGAGATGAGCTCGGCTGCAAGGGGAGAACAGGAGGATCAGAGCCATGCTTTCTGCAAGGAAATGTGTTTTCTTTCACTGCTGCCCCCTTACAAGGCAGTTTTCAGGTTACTCTGTTTACGAACATCACAAGATTCCCCGCAGGTACCAGGACAGACTGCCACTAAACTATTTACACTTCAAACATCAGCTGCTCACCAATACCTGCATTATTGCTAACCTCTGACAGACACTGTTTATTTTCTTGCTGTCTGAACTGATAATCTGACTCATCTGGATGAACTTTGTGCAGGGGCAAAGGCACACAGTAAAATGGTACAAGTATCTCATGGGTTTCCACTCTCTCCGAGCTACTTGCTGTCTATTTTGCTGAGAACTTTTGTGAAAGCTGTTTTGAATGACTGCTACCCCCTGCATGCTTGCTCTTTGCTAGCTCATTTGTCATGAGCTGACCTGAACACCTTGTTTTTGCATGAAATTAAGATCAATGAGAAAAATGGTCAGTTCAAAACAATGAAACAATCCCTGCTGGCAATTAAAGGAGCTAGAGGGATGGTAGCTCCCAAGAACTGCACTCTCACTCCTTCCTGGGCCCAGGTCTGAAATGCTGCTAGGGGTGTAAGGTCTGTGGGAATGAGAGAACCCAAGACCTTCCCCCAGGCAGACTTCTGACCTTGGCTCACATCTACAAAGACAGGCTGCAGCACAACAGTGCTGCTGGTGATATGAACCATTTTCTGCAGAATATGGCAACATGTTCTGGGGTAAATGGTTCAGGCAGCAGTGGCAAAGCACATCGTCCTCAGGCTGCAGAGGCAAACTGTTCCCACTGTCTCCTCTTCTGGATCACATATGCAGGGATGAACAGCAGATTTATGGAAAACTATCGAGTGCGGGTTGCCTTTTTCCCCTCCCTCTCTCTTTCCCAGACATTAATGATTTATGTCCAAAGTTGTCATCCCAATCAATAACACAATGACATCAGCTTTACCATTCACATGCAAGAAACACCAGTGCAAAAGAGTCCTGAAAGCCTATCCCAGCCCCTGTTCATGCACAAAGAAACTGAATCTTAGACTGATCCATCTCAATGCAGGGGAAGGGGAAAAAAAAAAGAAAGAAAAAAAAGAGCATGGACAGTTCATTTCCATTTGTTTTTCAAATGCACTATTGCACCCAGTTTGAAAGGGGTGGGGGAGAGGAGTCTGTAATCAGGCAATTATGTCAGTGACAAGCAAGGATGATTAAGGGTGGAAGGGTCAGGGGTTTTGCTGATGAACTGTCAGCACAGGGGAGTGTTCACTGGCCGCGCTGTAGCTGTGAGCTCCTCACAGTTTCTACCATAAATCTCTTTGCGAAAGGTCCATCATTCTGCCTCAATAAGAGTCACAGGGCTGCATATGACCAGCAAGGGCCTTGAAGAAAACGTGTTTTCCATTAAACATTAACAAATAGAAGGGAGGGGAAAGGGAAATCATAATCCAAAAATCAAACTGAAAGAACAGTAATCACTTCAATCTCATCTCTTACTTCTCAGCTTGCTCTAGGGCAAACCCCACTGTCACTAAACCCATATGGCTGACATGGGGGGATTTTGTCTACCTGGAAGCCAATTTTCAACACAGAGCTTGCTCAGGAGTTGTGTGAACCCACTACAGGTGTTTGCCCTGTGCTCCATGATGACCCATAGGGCAAACAATGAAAAAGTATTGCTGGTTCACACTGGCACTACAGTTCATGTCCTCTCTCACGAAGTTGAACACTGACTTCTTGCAGAGAAACTACGAGGATCTTGTGATCAAAGACATTTTGGGTTTTGAAACCCATTTTTGGATATACCACAGACTTCTTGAATGGCCACACAGGCGAGTCACTGAGTCAGAGCTGTCAGAGCACAGCCATCAAGCTGCAGCACAGAGCAGCACGTGTCTCCTCACAGCACAAGTACAAGCTCCAGCCACACACTTCACCTACGAACTGGCTGCAAATAAAAATAAAGCTCAAGCAGAGCTCAGATCTCGGGGCTCTACCTAAGAGCAGACTGCTACATGGCATCTGCTACAAGCAGGTACCACAGACCTGATGGCAGCTCCCAGCACATGGTGAAAACCCAATTATTTGTGTAACAGCAAAAAAATAGTTTGGGGAATCAACATCTAACCAGTGGCAAAGGTATCACAGTTCACTCCTGAATGCAGAGAGAAATGGACAACACATCTACAGCCTGAGCTTTGGGCTGATTCTCAGCACTGTGTTTTAACAGGCACAGGGAAGGTGCTGCACCAGGAACCGCAGTTCCTGGAACCAGTGATCAGCTTCAGACAGGAGCAAGCACTGGCTGGATTGCTGAGACAGCAATCAAAAGGGTGGCACTGATCTGCCATGTCAAAAGCGGAGTTTTGTGCAGACTGAACAAGATCAACTCTTTTAAGCACCTGAAAGCTACAGGCAAAAGTCCAGGCAGGTAATAAAACCCTAGACACTTGAAAATTTGCCACTGTGCCCCAGGACCCCACGGTGGACTGCAGAAGGTTACTGCTTGTCCCATGCTCATGCAGACCATTTTCAGAGAAGCCACTCCTGCCTGTGGCTCGGCTGGCCACTGGCCAAAGGCTGTGGCCTGCAGCAGGGGTGATGGGCTGAGCCAGCACACCAGGCATCAGGAGGGGACACCTGCCTGGGACATGGGTGTGGTATGAGCTGATAAACTCACAATGGCACATAGCACAGCTTGGGCTGCAAGCGCAGTGCAGGGACAGGTGGTGTTGGCTGACCTGAGGCAGGTTTGGAAGAGATTTGACCAAAGCAATTACTTCTGTGCTGCTGTTGGATTTTCCCCCTATCCTGCACTTCAAGCTGAGCCACACTGGGATAGGAAAGAGCAACCAAGCCTGCAAACTGTCCTAGCATGTGAGCATGTCACTTTTCTTCAGAGAGATCAAACTGAACTTCCCCAGCTGTTTCCCTTATGCAGTGTTCAATACCTTCCTTACCTTTTATTTTTAAAATCTAACCTGATCACAGTCCCTGACCTCTCTTAACTCCCAACAGCCCCAGCGGACCATGATGGGTTCTTAAAGCAGAGAGCACACACTGCAGGTCTCACACACTGATGGGTACATGTGAAATGAAACTCCAGAGCCCTGGGAGGAGGTGGAGTCCCTGTTCACTGGACTGGACATGGCAATGAGGGCTACGGTCCAGCTGACAAAGTGGTGATTGGTCAAAGGTTGAACTCTATGGTCTTGAAGGTCTCTTCCAACCTAAATGATTTCGTGATTCTTTGAAAAGCATCACAAAAGACTTAGCTAAAAGACCTTTTCAGACAGAAAGCAATTGCAAGCCCATTAATCTTCCTTATCCAGTCCTGGAGCTGTCCCTGGGCAGCTGTAATTCCACAGGTCAGGCCATGATGTGTCTTTTCCCCTTGTTTACCTGGGCTCTGTTGCAATGTGGCTTTGACAATGCTGCAGGCTCTTGTATTCAATGAAAATACCAGCATTGTGCAGCCTCCAGACAGAGCCAGACGGCTTTCCATGTAAACCACTGGATTATGCCAATATTTGACGCATCTGCCAATATCTGGAAAAACAAGTCTAAAAGCCCATATTGTTATATAACAGAGAAACAAGGAGGGCTTGGTGCAAAGGGCTGCTGCCTCTCGCTGCCTTGATCCTGAGGAAGACAGAGGATGACAGAAGGAGAATTCCAGTTTCAGCAGAGGCTGAAGCTTTTGCATGTTAGCTGCAGGGGAGAGGGGAGAAGCTGAAGCCCTTCCTCCTGCCTAAGTGGGCTTGGAAAAAATCAGGCTCTCACAGCAGCATCTTAAGCATATTGTAGGTGCTTGATGTGCTGAAGAAGAAATCTGTGAAGGATTTGAAAGAAGGGGGCTCTCCACTTTCCCAAGAGATCAGCCTGGTCCCCCCTTCCTGCTCAGCTTGATGAGAGGGCAAACTACTGTTTGAAATTCCCATGTTGTGGGGGCATCAGGATGACCAAAAAAGGAGCAAAGCACCTGAGAGGCTTCACAAAACTAGAGCCAAACACAAGCTGTGTCTTGAAGAGCTGAGGATCACCTTTTACTCTGTTTCACTCACGGCTAGGACAGAGCCCCTCTGCTGCTTCTCCTTTCTCCTCTGTGTGGGGCCAGGAGGAGACTAGAGGCAATTTCCTCTGGGATGTGGAGGGCAAGCAGAGCAAGGATGCCCTCTCTCCTCTGCCAGGAGCTGCAACAGGACAGGAGACTGAAGCAGAAGGACAAGAAAGCCAAGCAGCTTCACAGTGTCAGCAGATCCACAAGAAGTTGTAGATGGCTGTATGTGGAGCAAGGGAGCCCTGGCCCTTGAAATAGCAGCCCCACTGCTGCCCACTGGGCACCTGCTGTTCTCCCTGCTTTTCCTTTGTGCCTCTGCAAAAGCTTCTGATTGTATTTGGATTATCTGACTGTATTTGGTTTATCTACTTCTACCCCTAGCTCCCCTCCAAAGCCCTCTGTCCTGAGCCTCTATCAGAGGGGAGCCTGGCTCTTGCTCTGTGCAGCCCCCCCTTGCACTTGGCTCTGCCTGGCTGCAGAGGGCTGTAATTTCACAGCCTGCTCTCCTCTCTGGCTCCCAATGACATCACCCACTCTGATTATATAAAGCACAGGGAGGAAGCCTTTATTTATGCGTGCTTTTTGCTCACAGCTTCAGCTGTCTCAGTGTACAACACACACGCAAATCCCACTGCAGGAACTGGGTTCTCTTTTGCCTGAATCAAAACTCCACTGCAGAAAAAGGTGTGGGTGCAAAAAAAAAAGTCCCCATTTCCTTCCCCCACACCTCTGAGTACATTTTTGAGGAGTTTGGGTAGGAATCAACCTAGCACAACACTCTGCACCACAGCAAGCTGGGCACAAAGCCACCAGCTTCCTCCCTGCCTGGGAAGTCCCCAGAGAGCTGAGGGACCTGTGGTGGCAGCTCCGAGTCTTGTGTCTGCTGGTCACAAAGTGGCTACACAGGGACTGGAAACCCAGTCCCCTACAATACCCGAGGGGGTCCCTGCAAGGGCCAGCCCAGGGCTGTAAGACCACTGGCAGTTTTCCCCTCGGGGCCCTGGTGGGCTCAGCCAAGCCCCTGTGCACCCCCTGACAAGAACGTGACCTCCCACCATCCACTCCATCCTCCTCTGGTGAGCGCTGCAGAAACGGCTGCAGACACCAGCCATCCCTGAATGTTAACACTGCCAGAGAGACAGCAGCTTCTTTGCTATCAGTGGTTTGGGATTTGTGTGGGGCTCCTGCCAACTTCCACCATGGGCAGAAGAGATGGAAACTGAGAAAAGAAACTTTCTCTGCTAAGGAGTCAGGCAAACATGCACGCACACTCAGCTCTGGAGCAGCAGGTTTACCAGACTCAGCACTATCCCCTCGTCAGACACTGCTGAGACACTTTGCTGAATCAAGGCCTGAACATCTGCAAAACACACACACACACAGACACACACACACACACACACTCTCTTACCATCTTTAAAAGATCAAGCCTCCCTCCCAGCAGGAAATGACCAACTCGCCTCCAGCGGCAGTTCAAAATGCTGAATTCTTAATTTTGTATGTTGAAAGAAGGGAGCATCTGAGGGAAAAGAAAAGCATTTCCCAGATATTTTTGTACCATGCCTCCAGGTCTATAGGGCTTGAATTCAACAGTGGATTTAAGCATGTGCTCAACATTAGGAATATGCTCAAGTTCCACTGAGGCTAAATCACACACTTGACCTCTGGGAGATATTAAAAAAACAGAACTAAACAAAATGAAGCACCAAAAGAACCAGAAGAAGGAAGATCCTAACATAAAGAAGGACATTATCATATGTCTCCCCTTCCCTCTAAGCCTTTTCAAAGTCGAGTCTAATTTAACCCTGAAATTAGAAACCACCAACTTTGTTTGGATTTCAGAGCTTAACAGATTGCCTAAAAAACTCAGAAGGGATCACTGGTTAAAGAAAGCGATTCCTGGAGAAACACATGTGACCCCACATCAATAATTCACTGTATGAGAATGATTTCGAGATAAAAGTAATGAGAAACACATGCAAAAACCACAGGGCAGGGAAAATCCTGTTTCCTTCTAAAAGCAATTCACAGGTCAGAGGCTGCTTATCTCCAACAGCCATCACACGACTTGATGTTTTTTCCTTACTCTTGTCCCGGACCCCCAGCCCAGCCCTCTCCGCGAGGTATCTGCTCCCTGCTTTACTCAGTGCTCGTCTCCAGCGAGGGAAGAGGCTTTTCCAAGCACCTGGCTGCGGGATGGAGGCGGGCAGGAGCAGGGCTGAGCCCCGCTGTCTGTGCTGCAGCACGTTATGCAACCACCGCGAGCCCTCCGGCCACGCAGGAACGCTGCGGTGCGCCCGGCCAGCCTGCAATAAACACTCACACCCGCTCACCCCCGTTCCACGGGGCACCACACACCACACACATGGTTCAGAAGGAAATCTGGCTCAGAAATACACAGCTGAAAGTTAATGTTCTCCACCTGAGCTGTGAAATCACGCAGAACAAGCCTTGCTTTTGGGTTTTAAATCAGGTCTCTTCTCGTGATTGTTTTCCTGCGTTTGCTCCCAGTTGGAAGAGGATATTTGCTCATCTGACTGTTTCCAGTCAATTTCTACTTATGGCCCCCTGGCATGTAGGAGTATTTGTATTCCAAACACTAATAAAATGTGCCATGAAAAGTAATTGAAATAAATCCTTCTTATATTTAAATTTTTTAATGTAGAGATCTACCATTTAAAATAAACAAAGAAATGAAAATTTAAGAACTACAATAAAAAGACCTAACAACATACTATAAATAGGAATTTAAAGGAACAAGAAAGTTCTATGGGCAACATTTTCAGCCTCATCTTAACTATGTCAGGTCTGTCTGCATAAGTTAGAGATGAACATGCACCCAACTGTATTCTCAAATCAAAGGCAAAGGAAAAACAAACCACAAATGAGATCTATGACCTAACAATGGTAAAAACAATAATAGAAATAATAAAAAAACCCAACCCCAAGGCAATGCAGTTTTGCAAAGTCACTCAAATCAATGCACTTCTGCCTGGTGACAAGCCACATACTAGGCAGATAAGGGGTGGCACAGTGTGTAAGAAAGCAGTGGTGTAATTCAAGCCCATAAGTGGAAAAAATACAAACAGCAATGTACTGATGTACTCCACAACAGCAGTGTTTTGGCCAAAGGCCACCTCAGTGACAAAACCAAAACCAGGTACACACTGGGAAAGGGAGAATCTTACCAAACAACTGAAATAATCCAGCAAAAATGGGCAGTTTTGCAGCACATAAGCCCTTCTCCACATCTGCAACAGAAACTGCAAGCCTTAAGGTAAGCATAAAGCAAAGGTTTTACCTGAAAATGTACTGCCCACACTCTTCACTGTACACTTTGAAGGAGTGTATGCAGCTTGCAGCTTGAGCATATGGCCAAGTGCACCCTACAGACACACAGAAATTACTTCTACCCCCAACTCTTCTACATGAGAAGACTCATCACTGATGTCAGCTTTGGAAGAGCTTCAGATTCTTGGCAAACAGAAGCTGCAAGACCAACAAACCTTGTGCCAAGTGATGTGTTGCCACCACTGGTCCATTCCAACATGATCTTTCTAGCCTACTACTGCAGTCTGGAGAAAGACATGCTCTCTCCACCTCTCTTTGCATTACATAGCTGTCAAAATCTCTGCCTTTCCTGAGATCCTTCTGGGTATAAAACTGAGTGTTGTTGAGAGGGCTCTCCTAATTATGTTATGATTTGGAAGCCAAATTAATTACTTCAAGGTTTTCAAAAAGCCAAAGAGAGGAATGGAGGGAGGGGAAACCAGGCAGCCTCCAATCCTTTGGTGAAATTTGGGGGATCTGGCTGAAAGATTTTTATTTCCTGCAGGACAAATGTCTCCTGGGCTGCAGTATGGAGTGGTAACAGACAATTTTAGCTGTATCTCCCAGTGGCTGATCTGTTCACCCTGTGCACATGTTAAGTGCAAATCACATTGCTCAGTGGGTGCAGGGGTTGGCCTATGTACACTTTGTGTTATGTGGACACGTGAGAGAGCACCCACTTCCAGGATTCAAAGCCACAGCACTGCAGACACAGCTGTGAACAGGACATTTCTGGAAACTTGGGAGCCCCACCCTCATGCCAGAAAGCACTTCAGGGAGTAGGATTGCTCTCATTTCACACTGAGTCTCCATTACCTTCCTTTTCACTCTGTTCTCTGACAGCACTCTTTGCTCTTCTCTGCTATCACTTCAGCCTGTCCAGGCTTTGTTTCTGACCTCTTCTCTGATGGTCTCCTGGATTGGAAACTCTTTGGAACAAGTATACAGCTGCCAAAAGCACAGACATTGAAACAGGATCCTGTGACTGCACTCAAAATTCCTAAATCAAGCAGATCCCAAATAATCATACTAAAGCAACACTATGACTCTGAAGCTGAAGTGATACATCCAGGACTAATTTTATTCACATCATAACTTCTGGGCCTTTGGGTCCTATTTGTTGCACATCTTGAGGTTTTCCTCTTTGACTACAGGGCTAGAACCAAAGATTCATTTAAATGATAAAATATTTTTTTTTTAAAGAGACTATCTTTAATCTCATGACTTCCAAAACTAGAAAAGGCAATGTCAAAACCTTTTGAACATTGATGCTCACAGTAATAAAAATTATGCCATTTTGGAAGGTGCCTCCTCCAGAATGAACTCACAGCTGCTTGGTAACATGACTGCTCATCCTTTCATAACCTCTTTGATTTTCAGAGGGGCCTATGAGACAGGACTGCTTCAACTCAGTAGAAAAAGATCAAATGCAATGGCCTGGGCTTCACAATGAGAAGGTGATGAGAGCAGCATAGGTGGCCATCTGCCCAGCAGAGGAATGGAATCAATCAATGCCTGGCATTTTCTCTCACCCCTTCATTTTCATACAGACCTAGCACTGACCTCAGTGTCCATCCGTCAGTTTCTCTTCCCTACTCCCAGCTCCTCTGTGCTGCTCCTTGAAAGCAATTTGGACAGTTGGTAGGAGACGTCAAATAGCAACATATGCTCTGGAGCAGATTTCACCTTGAATTTATATATTGAGGATCTCCTATTACTGATCTTGGTCATTAGTCAGAAAATATTTTAATCCCTGGTGAATATAATTAAGTGTATTTTACTGTAGCACAAAAGACAATGTTACCAGCTAAACCCCTTTTAGGCTGAGCTGTGCTCGCGAACACATGCTAAACCCTACAGCCATCACAGCCCACGAATGCTCTACATCATGTTCTCCTTTTGACTTCTAAACACAGCCCAGATGCCACTGGTATGGCCACATGCAGGTACCTCCTGCACAACTTTGCCACCAACTTTTCAGTTGTGCTGCCAACCATGCAGGTATTGCAATTTCCTGCCCTGGCTGTAAGATTTGGTTAAAGTCCTGCATTTGACTATCAGGAAACATGCAAAGTAAGCTGTAAACATCAACATGCAACCCAGGCTGGTTAATTATAAAGCCCAGTCGAATAAAAACTCCATCTTGGTCAAAAGGTAGTTAAAAATAGACCTGCTCTTTAAATAGCCAGCGGTGTCCTGTGCCCTGGTTCTCACTAATACCATTGTAATTATCCTTCTAGGGATACACAGTTGCTCACAGCCGACAAGTCAGTGCAGTGTTGTCCTCCTCCATACTGCCAACATGCCTGCAAAGCAGCTGTGCCATTCATCAGAAACCTGCCTCCTTGCAGAGGAGGCACTAACCTGCTTTGCTGCGATCTACGGATTTTCAGCTTTACTGCTAGAATTAGGTCACCAGCAAAGATAGCCAAGATTTTCCAAACTCTCCAGCTATTCTTGATTATTCTGTTCAGAGGTTTCCTGGCTAAACACCATGCCTTTGAAATGAAGAGGTATTTCAGGCTCCTGCAAGGCTTCTGCAGTCAGACACTGAGAAGCAGGGATGCTTGCTCCATAATCCTTAATTGGCCTCTAAAACTGCCAGGCAATGGGAAAGCTCTCCAGCTCAGACCTACAACCACCAGGTCCTTCCAGCATCTCCAGAAGAAATCAAAGATGATGCACACCAGAAAACAGATGAATCAGCAAGGCTCTGCAGAGACCCTCAAAGGCCCCATGCACTTGAGCCTGGCAGAACCCAAGGCAGCAGAGTTTCCCAGCAGGCAGCTGGAGAGTACCCATGGACTGGTGTCCCGTTTACAGCAGAAAAGCTACCCCTGCTCCACACGGTGCCACAGCAATAAAAGCACACACAGTACCTTAAAGCCTCTGTTTCTTTGCAATACTACTGAAAGAGACCTTGGACTCTGGTGCATTCCAAATACAGCCAGGTTTCAAACTTGTACCTCCATTAACCAGCTCAAAGAAGCAATTTGCTTTATAAGACAGACATAATTTGTACATCAGTTAAAGAGTAAAGGAGGCTACTAACTTGTTATTTGGGGAAACATATTTCCTGTTTTTAAAAGCACGAGGGAGAAATTTGTCAATATCAAGAATAGATTCTGATCTGGTACTAGATTTTTTTTGTCATTAACAAAATAATTTTTTAAAATTACAGCAGTAAGTTATTGCTACTAAGAATTTTTCCATCTCATACATCTATTTTCTGAAGCTATATTTCAGTTTCCCTACCTCATGGAAATAAATTCCTAATAAAACTATATTCTAAGAATGTAACCATTTGGCATAGTTGTTTACACAAAATCTTTTATGCCAGAAGGAAAGCATGTGCTCTTCATCTAATATCTCTTCACACTGTCAGAAATATTTAAGGAGTCATCAAATATCCACTGTACCTTTCTGGTATAGAGGGCATACATCTGGAACAGAGGAAGCAGTGCATGTAATTTCACCTTGTAAAATTATTTTAAATTTAACCTCAAACTTCCCAGGGAAAATGAATTACCAGCCAAGGTCACTCTTAGATGTGTGTTTGGAAAAAAAACCACTAAGAAGGAGAACTTAAGAAATCCTAGCAGTATTTTTCCTACAGGATATGGATTTTTGCACAGAAAAAACAGCAATACTGTATTTTAAGAGGCTAGGAGTTAGCTAACATTAAGTGAGAAATGGTTTTAACTCAAGTTACCTGTACCTGTTACTCAGGAGGAGAGCCTGAACAGAGCACAGCACCCAGCATGCTGACAGCAGGTGAGCCATGTCCTGATCTCACACATACAGAGGTAACAGGAAAAAAAAAGAGTTTTTGAAAGGAGGCCCCAGAGAGTGTGAAAATACACATTGCTGCTGCTTAGCTGGTGTTATGTGTTAATACAAACTCTTTCTCAATACACGTCTTCCAAAGAGGAGCTGAGTTTATCACCTAGAAAATTAAAACAATGTAAACTTCAGGGGGAAAAAACCAACACAAACCCCCTGCTTTGCCCTTTTTTTCTATAACTTGGCACCTTCCTTACATTTTCTCTCTCTCCTGTGGGAATGTGTGAAGGCCAAGAGGTATAAGATGGCTCAAACCTCAAACAAGGAAAAAGCATGGAGCTGGCTACTCAGAAACAATTTCCTTGGGCTGGAAGCAAGACAAAACATATCTGTAACACATGAATACTGCTCCATTTCTTTCAGCTCAACTACAAAACTTCTAGTGCTTTCAACAAGGCTCAAAAAATCATTATATTAAGCACAGGACACTATACCTTAGTGAACTTTTGATCAGCAGGAGAAGACCATTATGACCCCTGTCTGGGTCTTCAATGCCACAAATGGATACAAATTTAATTCCCCCAAATCAAGAACAGCTGTAGTTGAGTAAACTAACATTTATAGAAGGATTAGCTGCCTTATGCTTGCTGACCCTGTATTCTCCCAGCAGGAAAAGGGTTAGGACCCCACCTTGGAAGAAACCAGCCACTGAAAGGTTCATGGCTTTTTTTGGAAAGAAAACTAATTTAAAAAGACAAAGAAAAAGAGAAGGGAGCTGGAACACCTACTCCTCTGGTTTAGTGGAAATTTGTTTCCATTTGCTCAGCTATCAGAGAAGTATAAAGAAAATAACCACATGACTTTACAGAAATACCTGCAGCAGCACCACTTTATAATCACAGTCACCTCCTTTCTTGCTCTTTTGTAGTGCTTATGTCACTCTCAGGGCCTCATGAATTTAGGCAAGATTAATTACCACTTCACTGTCAGATATTTTCTGTGCAGCATCCCATCCTGGAATCACTTCATGTTGGTTTGAAAAACCACCAGTGTTAAAAATCATAACTAAAAATCCAAGAAAAACAACAAAAAATGTAATTTTCTCAAAAAACAATTCACCTAGGGGAAGGCTGTGGTGGGTTTCCTCACCATGGGAGCCAAACTGCAAACCAGAAGGATGAGCTTCTTGACTTTCCTAGTGCTGTGCTAGGCAGGAGCTGGCAGAGCTTGCAGCCACTTTCAGGAAGGGCAAAGTAGCAACTAACTGGAGCCGACATTTCCACAAGCAGGAAAGGGTTATGCAGCAGGCAAGACCTTTAAGTGAGAGTCAGGAGACCTGTCCACAGACAGCTTGCATGACCCCAGGGAAATCCCTCAAGGAACTGAAGCACACACCACTCATCCACAAAATGGAGCTAATCCTAACTCCTTCACGGAGTACTGCACAGCTGAATCTACTCTTGGTTTTTAGGCGCTCATGTAGCTCAGAAATGACAATGGTATGGGAACAGCCAAGAGAGTAGGACTCTTTGGGAAGCCAATTCATCCAGCTTTCTCTGCTAGTTAATAAGGCTCAGAGTACAAGATGGCCACATTTCCAAAATGGACCAGTAATTCCTCACTGCTCCATATATGCAGCAAAAATCTATCTGAGGTCTTCTCTTAACTCTGTCACAAGAAATTCTCAAGACAGAATTTCAAAGGAGTTTGGTCATAATCAGGAAGACAAGATGAAGGCTGTATTGTTGACATTGCAATCAAGAAGTCATAAAACCTTTTATTTCTTTAAAACCTTTAGTTTCTGATGTCCTGCTGTTAATGCCATGTGGCCAAAAGATTATGGTTTAGGCCCCATAAAAAAATATACATCACAGTAGCTCAGACATCACATGATGTAAAAAAACCAAACACCTACATAGGATGTTTCCTCTTCTTTCTGTTTTTTAAATACACAGGTTACATTGGCTCACACACTAGTTTTATGTGAGGGATAGAAAACACCTAACTGCAGGTCCTGGAATGCCCCAAGTATCACCAGAATTGCAGGGAAGATTACAAGAGTTGGCAAGATCAATCATATTTTTCACTTTAAATAACAGAACAATTAAAAAAAAAAAGCTCATTTGAAATGAAAAAATAAAAAGTCCTTTAAGATCCTCATGCAGTTTACTTTCCCTGGATGGCTGAGAGGAAGCACAAGGCAGTGCTGTCTGCACAGACCTGGGAGCCAGCCTGGAGGGCTTATGGGAGTCCCCTGTTTGTGTCCCACAGCTTTCAACTCTGCTGCTGAACACTTTCAGAGTGCCCAACACACAGCACAAACCCCTTCCCATTCTGCTCTTTCTCCACCACATGCACTCTTCTTGGCCATCACTACGAAAAAACACACAACTCAAAGAAACTCCAAAGGTACTCATGACTCCAGAGAGCCTTCACATGTTTTCCTGAAGTATATGACACTAGACTAGAGAAGTATATGACACTAGATGTAAGATTTTGCTTCTCCTCTCCTTTTGCAATCCCTTTACTGAAATGTATCCCCATATGTGCTTTTCTCCAATGAACACCAAGCCTGTAAGCCGCTTTTCCAAGCCAAGAAAAGTTTAAAAGAGGTCATTCCACGTAGAACAGGCTCTGTGCATTTCCTAAGAGGGTCATATTACGTAGAATATCCATGGGAGACAAAGTGTTCCCATCCAGTTTCCCACTTTTTTTGGCATCGAAGTTGCTCTTTGGGTTGGGTAAAGTGGGAAACGCATGCATTGGAAAAAGAAAAGATCAATGTTTTTTGTTCCCCACATTTGCCTACCTCAGCCAGAACTCCTCAGCATACACTGAGGGTCTAACTCTCACTTTGAGAGTGATTCTTGCTATGAAAGTTGACTGCTGTATTCAGCAATTTGGTACTCTCTCCTTCACACTCAGAGGCACTCAGCTTTGGATGGCTTTTTTTCCTCTGTAGAACAATGCTGAAACCATTTTCTCCTTAGTCAGACAAAACTTTCTAGCAGTAACCACAGTTAATCAGGGCAATAGGCTGCACTGTTTCCCTGTGCAATCCTGCTGTCAAATGCTTTTAAGGTTCTGCTAGACTGGCACTTGCCAGAAAAGCTTTAGATTGAGCTTATCCTGCCTTGGGGTGAGGGGACCAAATGAGTACTGCAGGCACCCCTCAGCCCCATCTCTGACAGCTTCAGAAAACTTCAGAAACCATGGAACTCTGAAGAACACAGTTTCTTGCCCTCCTTTAGGTACAGGGCCTGAGCCAGCTGCAGGGGCAGTGTGCTGAGTCTCCAGAAACCTCTCTGAGGTTTGACCTGGGTGACAGAGCAGAAGTTCTGCTCCAGAGTGGCAGCTGCAGCTGGCAAAGGGCATTGATGCCATGCATGTGGCAGCAGGCGGGCAAAGTAAAAGGGAGGATCTTGAGGCATCTGCAAGGCACTGTTTCCATTAGCAGAACGAGACAACTCCCTGCCGTGCACATTGGCAAGGAAAGGACAGGAGCAAAGCAAACAACAGGAGGGGTTGCAGGGAAGAGGAACCCCCCACACCAAACTGCTGAAACCAGCTGCACCCCAGCAAGCTTCACTGTGTGCAGTTACACAGCTGCAAACTTGGAAAAGGGCAGACAGCTCCGAGGAGCGCCAGGATCCACTCTATGAGAAACACTGGAAACAAACACAGATCAAAGGGAAACACCAAGCTGTATACACAGCTGGGGCTGTCTTCCCCTGTTAAAAAGAGAAGGGCACATAGATTTTAACTGCAAGCTCTTTGTGTGTGCTTGCACGTAACTGTGCATCTGGGCAAACGCGTGTACTCACCCCACACTTGGCCTCCTGACACTACCAGAGTGTAGCTAATGAATGGTATTTTCCGAGCTGTATAGAAGATTCCCATACAGCTGGGCAAAATCTGACTGGGCAACCCACAACTCAACCCACCCCAGGGAACAAGGCCAAATAGGTGGAAATAAAAGACATGGGAGATACAAAGCAGCCTCTGTTTCAACCTCTGATTTCTACAATAAACCTGCTGCACCACTCCTCCTTTTAGAATGACTCATTTAAACAATTTCAGTGAGTTTCCAGAAAGAACAGAGCAATTCCCATCTAAGGGCTAGGCTTTGGCCATGTGAAATTAGAATGCATTACCTCAACTGTTCAGCAGGTTGTGTCTTGAGCACTGTAAAGCCTCTCTTGAGAGAAAAACGTGGAGGACACATTGCCCAGAACCTCCTGGGAGAGCAAAAGCAATCCCTCCTGCACAATCCAGCTCTTGAGAGGAAAGAAGAGAGGAAAACACACCACAGTAGCACATGGAAATGCTGGCAGCTTCCTGTTGTCAGGTCCTGGAACACCCTTGGCTGACCAGGCTCTAGTTCAAGGCTAGTGACAGCCACAGTGGGCTTCTCAGTGCTGATTTCACCTCTGAACCTTCCTGTTTTGTTCCTTTTCTTTCCTGGGATGCTCACAGGGAAATCTACCCATACACAAATAAGCAGCAAAATCAAGTCTGGCATCAGCTACCTTTCCACATATCCCTCCTGATGGTTGTAGGCTTTGCCAGCCTTCACCAGTGTGGAATGGTCCTTGCCCCTTTTACTACAAACACACTCAGTCATGAGAAGAGCCGTGTCTATCAAATGCCCTCCTTTTGTTTTTGCATTATCTGCTGGACAGTAAGGAACCCTTGGCACGGCTCCCCAAATGACTCGGCATAGCTACAGCACTGGAAAGGCCACAGAGAGGAGCAACAATTGCCCAAGTGAAGGAGCAAGCATTCATCTGAGAGTCATTAAGAGCTGTGCTTCTAAATGATTCAGATGCTTTCAGATATTCCACCCTGGCTCAGCAACCAGACGACCCAGAGATAGCAGCCTGCACTTGACTTTGTAAGCATGACTAAATTTTGTGCAGCTGTTTACTACCTACCACGATAAAAACCACACCCTTACCATAGGAACTGCTATCAGCCTGGACCATGTGTGAACCTGCTGATACCATGCACAGAGTCTGCTCCTATGAAAGCAACGCCGCATTTCAAACTCACGTCCTGTTTCCACTGCTGGCTTCATGAATAAGCTTTCCTGTACCAATTTCTGTTATGCTTCCTTCTTTCCCCCAGCCCCCCGTGCAGAAACCCTTGTAAAGACATCTACAAGATCACTCTGTAACTGCTACACTCCCTTTCCTGCCTCACCTTTTGTGAGCTGAACATGATCATTTGCAAAATCTCCCATTCATAGCAATCTGTTCTTCATCCTGAGCCTTATAATGTTCTGAATTCTTGGGCAAAAAATTAAGAGAAAAAAGCATCCATCCTTCGCAAAAGCTTTTCATTTTTCCCTAAATAAGTTATGTTGCTTTATGAATGTACTCTCAGAGGTAAATAATTAACAGGCAAGAGGGACAGAAAATCTTATTACATGGCTAATGGGAAGTGATGCTCAGGCCGCAGTGTACCCATAAAGTAGAGCTTCAAAAGACAGCCCCCAGGCTTTCTAAATGGAACATTAGGCTGAAAACCTGACTCATGAAGGGATTCCTCTGCATTCCTCTAGACTCAGGCAAATCCAAAACCTTCATATGAGATTCAGCCTGCATCTAACAGACTCAAGTCTGTTTCACCTCTGAAAAACAGGATACTCTGATTTTGCACAGGCATGTAAGGAGGAACTACAAAGAGCACTAGACACAGATAAACTGTATTTCTACACAAATTCAAACTCCCATGGCACACAGAATAAATGAAGGTAGATGACACCAACTACTGCTAGGTTCTGCCATGGCCCTGACTTAGCCCTGTCCATGTTATCCATTGGTTTCACGGGAGGAGAATTCCTGACCCTTGGTTGCACATTGCCTATTTAACAGTTTTATGGTTTTCTCAGGCATTGTTTGGGAGGAAACCTGTGAGGTCTGTCCACTCACAGCTATGAAAACTGCTCAGGGTGACCAGCACCACTTGCAGCCAGGCAAGAACCACAGCAATTGTGAGATGAAGCCCTTCTCTCCTTTCCTAGACAAGGCTGTGAACACCCATCACACACTTGCATTTACCATCACAGCACCCAAAACCAGCGGTTAGACAATAGTGTTGCCTCCCACAGCAGCCAAGGTGCCTCCACTTTGTGTCCCTCTTCTCTTTCCTGAGGGGAGAAGGTGTCATGCAGCACCTCCTGGCCCCAGCCAACACTGACAGCACAGAAGCCCACTGAGAGGGACAAAAGGAGTGAGTATGAAGTTTTGAAGGAAGGTGGGATAGGGGAAACTTGTGTGAAGGACAGAAAAGACAAGCAACTGGCTGGGGATGTGGATCAATGACGCAAAGGACTGGGTCAAAGCGAACTTGTTCCTGCTCCTTTTCTTGATCCAGGCACTGGATCTATGTATGCTTCTGCTTCTCACCTGGCAGAGGTCACACCAGGAGACACCTGGGGGTGTCTCACTCCTCCCATCCTCCCTTAGATTATAAGGTTAGAGGTTCTCAAAGTTGTGATACTTTGGTAAAAATGGGCCACATACAGAAAAGAGAATGAGAGCTGCCTTCCTTCATTTCTTATCCCACTTCCTTTGGTTACCACATGTCTGCATGGGCTAGATTGTTACATGTACCAGATGTAGATCAACACATACATCTGCAACTTCTGCCCCAAGAGTACAAGGTCCTGAAACTTGCCGTTAACAGGTGATCTGTCTCAAAATTATACTCCTATCACCTCATCTTCTCTACAGCAGAAATTCCCCAACTGGCTTTTAGCAAGCAATGCTTTCAGACCCACGAGCAATGCTAGTCACTTGAACAAGAAAAGGACTTCTGGCTCTCAGCACCTCAAAGAGCACCCTGGAGAGAAGGAGAAAAAAAAAAAAAAAAAGCCTGCAAAATCTCCAGAGATCCATTTAGGAGAGAGATAGAAAGTATAGAGCCACGACATGACTGAAAATGGAGCCAGGAAAGCTGAATGCCTGACTTCCTACCTGGGGCCAGAGGTCCAAGCTCCCTGATTACAGGGGGCATTTGACCAGCCTTTATAATTTTTTGAGGACAGCCATAAGTATACAGAACTGGAGAGGGTTCAGCCTGAAAGAAAACTGTAGCAATGCACCCAAGTAGAAATCTGAGAATAGCAAGTTTGGGAAGAGATTCAGGAACCAAAGCTGGCAATGATACACCCCAAATCAGACTGGTGACCTTCGATTTGGTGCAGAGAGCTGACTGCAAAGAAGGTTTCTTTCAAAGATGGGGGTTTCCTCTCAAGTCTCCCTTCTGGGAGGCAACACGATGAAAGGATTCTCAGCATCAGACCATTATGATAAGGCCAAGCAGATTGTGCTGACAGTTCTTTCTACACCATATGAGAAAAACACATCTGAAAGTGCCCCTAAACACGTCTTAGTTGAGAAGGGCTTTGTGATAAATATCTGTTTCCGAAAAATGGCTTATAACAGTGATTTTATTGTGCAACACTGTTGAAACAGAAACATTTTTCTTAGTGACAGTTTATCCAAAATAGTAGTATTGTTCTTTTCCCCCTTCTTTCTTCAACAGCTATGTGATTCCTAAGGGGGATGCAGAGATCTGGGAGCAGAAAGGAAGACAGGCATGCATACATTCTTCACTGCATTGCTTTGAATAAAAAAATAAATCATATTGAAACTAGAAATTCCTATATGAGCAGTACTAAAGGACTTGAAGTAAAACGTGGATCATTTTGTTTCCTTCAAATCTTGGCATGGAGACTAACTGTCCCTTTGCAGCAGCTGTACTCAGAGTTCAGCATGTTCAGCAGCCCAGCCAATGTGAAACAAAGCCTTTGCAGTTGCAAGTGAATCAAAATGCTGCTTCTGCCCAAGGAGGCACTTTGCATGAGCAAGTGTGGTGGTCAGCCAAAGAGATAGAGGCCAGTTACACCAGCGACTGGTGAGTTTCCAGAGCAATGCAAAGAAATAACAAAAGGTAGACTGACACTAAATAACACTGGCTGAGCCTGAATGTATCCAGAAAGAACAGCTTTCTGACAGCCTGACTCCAAAAACCAGCAGCTTTACCCTCTCCAGGTTAAGCAAAACAGGAACAGCAGTGTAATAAGTTATTCAGATCTCCTAAACCAGAGGAACATGCTGCAGCTCTGCTGAAAATTGTTAGTCCCAGCTGAAAACAGAGGCATCTGTCATCCAAACAAAAGAGTTGAAGACAGCTAACTACCTCCAGCTCTTGTTCCACACTGGCCTCGGAGACAGGAGGGTTTAGCTACAGTTCCCACAAGGAGCACGTTGGATCAGTGCATGCTCTGACCTTTGGATGTGTCAAAGAAAGATGCATGCTCAGCTGTGTTGGATACAGTTTGACTGCTGCAGGGAACATCACAGGTTCCAAGTTTTATTAATGAGGAAAACAATATGTACTGTCAACGTTTGCTACATGAAGTTAGCATGAAAACAAAGCCCACTCCAGAGAACAAATGAAATTTACTGGATTAGTTTCTTGTTCCAGTGCTCCTGATAAATAGCACTGAACTCAACACCACATTGATTAGTTGGATCAAGACAAACACTGATCAGATTGCCTTGGCAAGTATATATAGCACTACAAAAGCACAATCACCCCTGTCTATTCAGAATAGCAAGGATTCACTATACTTTCATTTTCCTTCCCTCTATCTTTCCCAGCCTAGACAGGTTGTCTGCACTTTTTAAAAGCCCTACATTAAATGCTTTTCCTAAGACACACTCAAAGCCCTTGTTCTAAAGAAACAGAACTGAACTGTGCAAATGCTGCAGAGCCTCAGAAGACCCCACGTTTCAGTGCAAGCTGACCCAGGTCATGGTTCTCTTCAACATTCAGCAGTTTTTCCTTTATCTTATCTGCTACCTCAGATATGCACCCAAGCACAACAGTCAGCTCTGGGTGAGAAACTGCCTTGGAGAATCACTCTGCAATAAACAGTCTCTCACGTCAAAGAAAGAAGGGGTGAGGAACCACTGAAGATGGGGGATTCTGGTAAGGGTCAGGCTAAAAACCACAGTACTCGATCCTTGCTAAGTGTTTGTCTTCTTTGCTTCTGATCATCTCAAAAGATATCAGAGAGAAAGGATGTTACATCACTCCACTCTGTGCTTTTACACTAAACATACTTTTAGCAACTCTGTTTAGAAGTTTGTCTGCTTTAGACTTCTTCCTTTTCCTTTCTAAATAATGTACTTTTGCAGAGCCACAAATTCTGCAAGATCTTAAAAAATTTCTAATTTCAGTGATCCCAAGGTCTCTTTCACTCCTTGGATCTATCTTTTGTTTGAACTGAATTATTCTTACCATAAGGAAAATATGCCCTAATAACTCATTCTTTACCCAATTACTCAGCTTTCTGAGTTATTTCTTTTCCTTCTGCTGTATTACAAAGAAATCATCATGAAAACCTAATAGAACAACTTATGATCTACAGAAAAATGCTGGTGGGGTTTTTTTCTTGTTTGTTTGGTTTTGTTTTTATTTTTTATTTTTTTAACTCTGATCAATAGCATTACAAACCCCTTTCTTGTTCCATCAGGAGACATAACTTTTCTCACAGACACCACGACCGTGTTGGTCTACCAGAACTGCCACTTCACAGAGCAGCAGGAAGTCACCTCAGAGCTGTGTGTCTTCCCTTAATACCACACTGACCACATCCTCCTAATACTGTCATTCGTCTAAAATGTTCACAGACAACAGCTAACACCACTATCTGTGTAACATGCAACATTTAACTTCAGCCTGAATTTCATTTGTTATCCTTTTTGAGAAAATATAACACCAGCAAACTTCATCTTTCAGTCACATGCTTTATCTTGTTTTCTTTCAGAAAATGATGAAGTGTTGCTTACACATCAGGTTTTTTGGAAGGTGTGCTAAAGGACTAAAAACTATCATTTTAGTTATGTATTGCAGCAGATGAGAAGAATGCTGGTTTCTTGTTTAAATGCAAGCTATGACTCATCCTGAGCAAAGACAAACTGAAACACATACCCATTAAATAAAAAGCACAAACAATTTTTCTGTGTGAGGATTAATGGCAGATAATAACTATAAATTAACTTTAATCTTTTATAACAAAGTCCCTTATACAAATGTCACTGCAATCTTTTCAAATAAAAAAACCCAAATCAAAGCCAAAAGAGGAGTAATTTAAATATTACAGCTAATGTTTGGTACCAAATCAAGCAGCTCCTTAGCAGAACCAGTGGAGTGTTGTGGAGCGAAATATTTTCAAGCAGTAGAACATAAAACATTGCTTTAATATTTTAAAATGAATTTTAATTATATTTTTACATTGAAAGGGTACACATTAAAACATCATCAGTTCTGCAATATTGAGTCCAAGTTAAATCACATTTTCAAAAAGGACAAGAGCACTGTTTTACTAATATTCTCTTGTTACTGCTTGAAAGAAACTCTCTGTAATTGTTGAATGGGTTAAACCAAAATTTAACTGAACATAAGAAGACTGCTGTTCACAGACAAGAAGGGAAAAAACCAGAGTCAGAGACCTAATAGTGGACAATTTTGAAAATTATAGTGTATGTCAATAATGGAGATAACAGTGAGATTCAAAAGGAATAATCTCACATAATAGGGAAAATGAGCACCTGTCAGCCACAAAGCCATTAGTATCAGGGCTTTTATATTTGCAACAGTCAAGTCTGGAGACACTGACAAACTTAACACAGCAAATAAAACACGGTGCTGAGGAACACAGGAAGCAATCCCCCTCACTCAGAGAACACTGCTGTGGAGTTTGAAAATAAATGCTTCCAGTATGAAACTCACTGCTGAAATCACTGGAAATGAACACTGCAAACACAGCAAAGGCACTAACAGCATCTAGCTGGGTTTTGCAGATGTGAGCAGCTGATCAAGCCATAGCATCTGCATCGAGGGACAGACCAAACCAGGAACAACAAACTCCTGACCAAAGCTTCCAGATATAGGAGTTTGCCTGTACAGAGCACCCAGTGTGATCAAATGTGTGCCCTTCCCAGAAGGATGAAAACCAAAGGCTTGTAAAACCATGTCTGAGACACAGACCTGGAATACAGCACCCTGGGATGGGAAGCCCTGGAGAAAAGACTTTGCTGAGAAGGCTGAGGGTTAGGAATCTTCAGCCTGGAGCAGGTGGGGACTAAGGAGAATAACTGAGACAAAAGGAGAGGAAGAGAGTGATAATGCACCAAGTGAGAATGGGAAAACAAATTCTGTAGCAATCCTTGTCAACATTCAGGAAAAGGTGGCATAAGGGGAAGCTCAGGTAATAACACTCCTTTCATGAGTAACGTTTGTTGACATGCTGGTCAATAGTCAATCCTTGTGGTGTCCTCACCTCAGACAGTATTACTGTCCTCAGTTAAAGACAGAAAATCAAGGCAGAAACTTCCTCAACTCAGACAGCTTCTCCAGCACATTCTAATGCCATCAGTCCATGCCAGTCCTTAGCTGGACAATAAGTATGTAACAGTGGCTGCTAAGATCTCACCCACACTGAGTCTGAAGTTTTGCTGCCTGCCCTCACGCTTGAAAAAACTGATCAAATTTCCATGCAAACTTTGTCAATGTGATAGGACGGGGCTGGTATAGGGAAAGATGGAGACAGCTATGCTCTAAAGCTGTACTGAGTGCAAGCAGCATTTGCAGTAACAATTAGATATGCAAATAAGCACACTGAAGATTAGTGACGGTTTACTGTTGTCATGCAGAAAAAAGCACCTTCAGTTCTGGGTCAGACCCAAGGACTACATTTTCTTTACCTCACTGGTAAATAGAACTGGAGAGAGAACTGGAAAACCCAGGAGCCAACACTTCTCAACACAGCTCAGCCTGAGACTGAAGAGGCTGAAGCTCAGGGAGCAACATAACCCAAATAAAAAACCCTCCCTGCATCAATCCAGAGCGACAAGACCATGGGAACTCTATAGAAACTCAAAAATACCAGGAGGCAGAAGCACAGGCTGGAAGAAAACACCCACACCATACAAAAGCCAAGCTGCTTCCCAGCATTGCTCCTGCCAGGGGGAGGCAGATGTGGGGAAAACTGAGGGCAACACAATTCTTGAGGTACTCAGCTCCAATTCCCTTGAAGCCACATGGGAAGATCTTGTCTGAATGAAAATACACACTTGGCTCAAAGCCTCCGTGTGTCTTTGGCCATCCTCACAGTCCTCCCATCCCTTGTTAAATGATGGCTGCTAAGGGAGGAGGCAATCAGCCTATTTAGACCCGGCTTTCCTTCCCACCCTGGGGGTTTCTTCATAGGAGCAGCTGGCCAGAGCACCGCCTTTGTTACAGCAGCCACAAAAAACACAGACACCCACCCTCAGCCCCCCTAAAATCCCACAGAAGAGCCAAGATAAGTTTATAATGGAAACCCTGACACAACCTTAACTATAGCATCCTGAATGGAAGGCGATAATCTGATCTGTGTGTGAACTAGCTCCCCTTGTCTCAATGGTATTTATCTTACTTTAACTCTTGTTACAAAAGGGTTGAGTCATATAGTAGAGCCAGCCAAGTAACAAAACTGCAGGGCTTGCTAAAACGTCAGATTCAAGGATAAACAGGAGCAATCCTAGAACAGGTTAGAAGAGTCTCTGCAGGAGCACTGGTAGCCAGACCTCCGAGCCTCTGGACAATGGTATTTTCTTCTGTGCTACAGAGATTATAAGCCCAATGCAGGGGTGGGGGGAGAGGGTGCAGAGCACAGAGCTCTGTCCTTTGGTTCATGGTAACACACAGTACCCAGTGCCCAAGAAACCTGATCCCGTAGCAACCTCATGTATGGAAAGTGCCCCAATCAGATTTCACTGTGTCAGGAGAAGAACAGTATTTACTCTGCATACAGATTAGTCACAAAACTGGGTCACTTCTTCCCTTTTCAGAGGGAGAGGAAAAAAACCCCAACCAAAAACAAAGCTTCTTTTTCAGATCTTTTTCATTCTTCCTCTCAACTTTTAAAACTACGTGAGGCAGTGTGGTCACTCACAGCTGTCTAAGCTGATCAAACAGCACCTGCATGGGTAAGGTCAAAGCACATTACACTCACCAGGCTTTCATTTCTTAGAATTCAGCTCATTAGCTACTTACCGGTTCTTTTCTAGTTCATTGTGCGTAGACCTGGAAGATAAAAAAAAAATAAAAAAATTTGGATTAGCCACCTTTGACCTCTGAGCACTGAAGTTCAACTGCTGCAAGCTGTACACATCCCCAGCAGCACATCACAGAGGAAAGGCAACCAACTACATACATTAAAATCTATAACCTCATCCTCCTTGCTGACAAGAAGTTCCTCCCCTCCAGTGCAAAAGCTGGTACCCTTATTGCTAAAGAAAATGTTCCCTAGAGACTTAAACACACAGAAAATCCCAAAGAGAGGCAACAATTAGAAGAGAGGACCAGAATCTGTCACTTCCAGACTCCTTCTGACTCTGCCACCAACTCAGTACAGGACTGAAGTTATGTTTCTTTGTGCTTTAGTTTCTTCATTTACCCTGGAAAAATATCAGTATCATCTGCTAGCACAGGTGCTCGTGGAGCATTCATTTATGCACATCAAACACATGGGAACCTTCCAGCAGAACTGGCTCTGTAGGGACAGCCCCTGGAGCCCTTCAGCCACCACATGCCAGGTTTAGCCAACTGAGCAGAAGCAGACATGGCCAGCTTTTGGGCACAAAATGGAACGGCCGGTACTGCCATGTCTGCAAACATCAGAGGCACTGAGTAGCACATTTAGGATGTCTGGAAACCCCTTGGGGATGGGAACAGCACTGCCACAACACCAGCACGCAGTGGAGTGACCCATAAAGTGGCACTGTGACGCTAGACAAAGCAGAGGCTTTTGTCTTTTTACCTGCCCACCATGCCAAGCATGCTGCCAGCACTCCTTCATTTAGAGCTTGCAGCTTGAAAATGAAACCAAGTAGAAACAAAAGGGAAGCAGGCAAGTTCATTCTCCTTGTCTCTGTGATGACAGCATGAGTGGCAAAAAAAAGCTTAAATCCATCCAGGATTTCTAATCTAACCCAGGTAAGGTTGCTGAGGATTATTTAAAAGGATAGCCATTTGTCCAGCATTTCTCTTAACCAGAAGGTCACCTTAAAATAAGAGTAAAAAGAACCAAGAGCTTAATAAAAAGGATCTATTTTCTCTAATTTGGCATCACATTTCTTCCGGAGCTCTGAGAAGATTATCCTCTATCCCCCATCTGGAGAATCCCACAGAGAATTCTACAATTAGGGAACTGAATGGAGGATGTGCTCCAAGGGAAACCTTGTCATAATTAAATGCTTCTCCAAAAAAAGGAAGGAGGAGCACCTAACAGGTGTTAGAACCTCATTGAAAATGATGAGTAAACCATGGATGTCTGCAAAAAACAGGGTAAATGAGTCTTAGTTGACCATGGCTAAGGGCAGAGGAAAAACAAAATGTTACCATATACCTGTGCAAACCACCCTGCTCAGCAGGACATGGGATACCCTAAAGGCAAAGCACACTATAGTCAAATTCTTCATGTTGAGGAAACTCCCAAAGCAGATTCCCTCCCAAAAGCAGTGGATGCCTTCATTCTGGTTCCCAGGAGTTAGAAACATGAACATAATATTTAGTCCAGAAAATCTCCCAAATCAAACCCATATTGCCCCCAGAGTTTAAACCTGCAAAATCCATTTTTCTAGGCAACTTGGATCCAAATTAACCCATCTGGACTGGGCTGTGGCCCTTTAAAACCACTGCCTGTATGTACTTTGAAACATGCTTATTGTTCTTATTTACTGTATGTTCCTGCAGGACACTGTGCACTCTTCTTGGCTATGACATTAGCAGTTATAAGGCCAGAGATATGCAATGGCTTGAATTCCTATATTATATCGAGCCAATTACCAAGGCCAGCACTGAAAGAACAAAGTTTGGCCCACTGCTGTGAACAAAATTAAAACAGCAGGTTCTCCTTACTCCTCTCACACAGGAGACTCTTTATTACCTATCTGCCTTCTGATGAACAAGACAACTGAGAGAGGTCACAGGCTTTTCACCAAGTCAGGAAATATATGCTGTGACTTTTAACCACGTCGGTGGCAAGGAGAAAAAGCAATCCCCCTCAGCACCTTCCCACTGAAAATGAATGCAAACAAAAGAATCTCAGCAGCACTGAATGAATCCCACAGGGAGGTTTCTTCTCTTACCTGCCTATGTTTTGCTTAGTCTCACTGGGGACCATCTGGAAAAGTTTTAGTTTTTTATTTCACCCAAACTTAGAAAAAAGTCCAGCACCACTCTCCATTATCACCATTCACTAAGTCATATTTTTTTGTGACAGTTTCCTTTTGCTTGGATAACACATAAAGGGAAAAAAGCTTCCTCCTGTTCATAATGCACTTAATTTTCTACAGCTCCTAATCTAGAGATTAGTTTTTAACCCTCATCTTTGGGCTGCACATGTTACTAAGATTTATTTGGAGTTAAACATGGACAGTGCTGTCAGTGAAGCAGAAAAATTGGAGGAACCTCTATTGATACGACTCAGGAAAAGAAGCCTTTTAAATAGGTACAGAAACAACTGTAACTAGATCTCTTTAACTGAGCTTATCATCAACAGAGAACTCAGAGACTATCAGCAGACTGAAATCAAGGCCTCATCCTTGAGCACCATCACCAGCTTTTTAAGGGGTACAGGATGAACACTGCGGCTGTAAGCTATCACCAAAACTCAGAACACTCCAGCTTTACAACAGCAAGAAACTAGTGTGCTCAGTGTGCTGCTGCTGTGCTGCTGCTGACAGTCAGCCACTGCCTGTGTCACCCAGTGAAACAAGAACACTGCTGTCGAGCATGGACCACAAACCAGAGGAACTCACATCCCTGCTGTGGACAGGGCAAGCAGAACCTGCGAAGCTGAAACCAGAGTCATGCGGGTATGGACATGCTCAGAGGGGAAAACAAAAGCCCAAACACATGTGCTGGCACTGCTCAAAATGTCAGCTGCAATTTAAAAGTAGCTCAAGCACAAACCGTCTGCAGGGTCCTCATTTCAAAGTCAGGTTTCTATAGCAGTCAGTTCTTTAACAATCAATTAAAATCACCCAAACCGATAACTACTCCTAAAAACTGAAGAAATATTTTTAAGGAGGATGGTCCTGCTCACTACATTTTGAAAACAGCTTGGAAAAAGATCAAGAATGAGTTTTAGAAGCTTAACATAAAGGAGCCAAGCAAACAACAACAAAAATAGCAAAGCAGTCCCCATCAAGATTTTAAGCAACAAAAAGCTGAAAGAGGACACACTCAAGATTATCCTAATTTACCCCGGATACCTGAAACTGCATACAAAATAGGAAGAAAGAGGGAAGCAGCAGTTGTCAGTCATTCTAATTTAAGGTCAGATGCAACAACCTTTTTATGCCAGTTACAGTGATTCTGCCTGCAACCTTGCTATTCAACACAGTAACAAGGTGTTGCTGAAACATTAAGCTACACTGAAGTCCCCCAGTAAATGAGAATCTGCAAGTAATTTGCCACTTTATTCCATTTTCTTTATTTAAATAAAGGCTCTCCTACCATGGCCAGGGCAGCCAAACTTTGCCTGAGCACAGGTAAGGCAACACAACTAACTGCATCAGGGAGGAACAAGCTCTAAAGAGCACTGAATTCATTCGTCATTGGGGGTTTTACTGTAATTAAAATTACAAAGCTGCCACATGACATTAAACACAGCTGACCTTTCTGGTTAACACATTTATTATTGATAAATGGGCCAATACATGCATTTGCAGAATATCTGCATTTGAGTTCTCAGTGAAGTAACTTTTTTCTATTGGGATAACACAGCAGTCGAGAGCCCTTGTCCTATGCAATACACAGATGGCATTTAGACCCAATGATCCTGTCATCTCTCTTGAACCTGGTCACCTTCCTGCCTGTGTCTGGCACCAGCTCCTGGCTCCAGAGGAGTCCAGGAATCCAAGAGCTCCATCTCCAAGACAACAGATATACTGCTGTCTCAGGAGTTGCTGCTGGCCCTAAGTAAGGGGCCTCTTCCAATACATGTCCTTAATGCCTACACGGACCCAGTGCTTCTCCTCCAACTTCATTCACCCCAGCTTTATCAAGAGTTTAATAAGGAAAGAAATATCCCACCAGCTTGTGAAAATTAGGGCACAGTTACCTGAATCTTGTTTAGCAAAACAAGAACATCCATCTGCAGACCAGGCCAACTGCTTTCTGTCTCACTTCACTCAGGCTCAGCTACTTCTCCTGCTTATGCATCATCACACCACATACAACATCATTCTTCTTTATTTTACAGACCTTTCCCACCTTCTGGCTCTGCTGACACCCATTCACTGGACCACTAAATTCCCCTACAGGAAATGCTTTCTTCCATTCCCCAAGCCAAGAACAACTAACCCTTCTGGAACCAGTGAACTACATTACTGCTCCCTTTTATGCAAGTTCTTCCTCAAAAATGACAAAAAAAAAATACATGGAAAAGAAGGATGATCAGCTTTCTTAAATTTAAAATACACTTTTGTCTACAGAACAGAACTTACTGGCTGAAGAACCCCAGTGTTTTGCCACATTTTCAAGTGGATCAACACCATAAGCAGCCTATGAAGCCAATGCAGAAGCCAGCCTGGGAAGCTGGCTGAAAGAAGCTTGACCAGTTAGCAGCACGTGAGACTTCCAGCCCAACAGCAAGGCAAATGATGGCTGCACAAGAGTTATCTCTTCCTGCCCAGACAGAGATGCTCAAGGGCTGTTTCTAAGGGAGTTGTGAGCCCACCTTAGCTGTGGGAGGCCCAGAAGCCTGGCCCTCAGAGAGCTGCAGGGGAGCCTTGGGAACACAGCAACTTATGGTACTCAACACTGCCATGAGCTCCTAGAGCAAGGAGGAGCAGGATGCAACTGAACAGAAGATGGCACAGCTGGAGCAGGAGGCCTTCTGCTGCCATCCTTATGCCCTTTGCAATTAGCAGCCTCAAGTCTAACCTCAGCCTTGCACATCAGCAAATCTAACAAAACATTTCCTTCCAAGCAATACCAGAGACAAAAATTATCTTAAGCCATTACTATCTCATGATCCCCTGCACTGTCTGGCCTTGAGGTCCAGAGTAAATTCTTCTCCACGAAGAGCTGAGGTGAGGGGACAGAACAGACTGTTTCACCTTCTCACTGACGTCAATTGAGATGCACCAGATTAACCTGGCCCCAAACTCTGGCTAGTTTTTCTGTCGCTCTTAGATGGACATGGTATCAGATTCCTCCTAAGGCTCTGATCAAAGCTGTTTTCCCAGGATCAAGCCAGACCCTTTCCAAAGTTCACATTCTCAGTCTCCAGCAGAGAAGGGAACGCAGCCGTACTGGCATCTGTTCATGTTTGTTCATCTTTGGAAAAGGAGAAATGGCCCCACAGTCAGTTTTCAGCTCAAAGAGCGGAAGAGAGTTCTTCCACGTGGTTCACAACTGTAGAAAGTCACCTACCCCAGGGTTTCTACACAGTATTGTGAAAGTCTCCTGCAAGACTCAGTCAAAACAACTTTTAAAAGTATACTGCATGCATGCCTTCAAGAAGTAAATATATTCAAAGTCACCTACAGTATTTACACAGCCCCTCTTAATTTGGTATCTGCTCCCCATAATCATTATTTCTGTTTGCAACCTTTCAAAATTAACACTTCCACAATACTTTCTATGCCAGGGGACAACAACAACACACAGAAATTATAAATAATTTTCCAAAGGTCACACAAGAAACCTGTGTCAGAGCAGGGTACTTAAGTTGGGTTTCCTGAACCTCAGGATGAGGTAGCTGATCTCATGCATCCCAGAGACAGCTAAGAACACTCAGGACATCTGATTCTTGGGTCAAATACCCCTAAAAATCATGTAAACATTGTGAAGCGTAAGTGGAAAGCAAGAAAAAAAGCCCACAGCCAGCAACAACCCAAACCTAAACCAGCCTTGATGTCTTCCCCACTGTCTGCGAAGTAGACTAACTCAACTCTCAAACCACTATACAAAGTGCCAGAGAAGAACCTAAAATGGGAGCCAAAACCAAAGCAATATTAATTTACAGATAAAAACTAACAGATGTATCAGACATTAGCCTCAGCTGGGGAAGCAACACTGTTCTGTTGGTGCATGTTCTGCTTTTTTAGCACAGGAGAGAAAAGAGCAGGAAGACAGCTCCTCCTTGCTGAGCACCATGAGTTTATCCCAGCTCCAGAGCTGAGCTTCTCAAAACTTTCCCCCATGTCCTAATAAGCAGCACAAGGTGGTACTCTGCAGGGAAAGGTTTTCCAAGCCAGGCAACATAACAGCAGGAATGTTGTTTGCATTCAGTGCTGCAGTCCGGGGCCAGCTAAGAAGTCCCCAGCTGGCTTCCCTCCCCACTGTGCAGGCTGGGAGCAAGTGTGCTGGTGTGGGCTTTCTCCTGCACCACCTGAGACTCTACATGCTCGTCCTAGCCCCATGTGCTAGGGGAAAACTGTCCTGATGCACAGCCCTGCACAGCCAAGAGGAACTGGGTTTGCTGAACAAGCAGCTATTCAATATTTTGTTTTCTCCTCATTGTTCAACGTGTGGCCTCAAGCCAAGCCCTGCTCTGAATACAGAACTGGTGCTTTCCTTACAGGCTTTTTGACAGGCTCACCAAGAGCAGTGGCTGGGCAGCGCACAAACACATTTACTGTCAAGCATCCTCACTTTCCAAACTGGAAGCTAAGAAACAGGGAAATCAGAATTGCATCTTCACATCTCTCTGAACACTTCCATGAAGACCCCCAAGGACCTGGTTTTCTGGGCCACTTTACATGTTCTAAGCACAAGTCCTGCTGGTGCCCCTTGTGGCTGTGCACAACCAGCATTTCCACAGCCCAGATCCCAGGTTTGTATCTTAGAAAAAAATCACTGTGAGAGGAATAGACTATTTGGGGTCCCCTATAACATGCTGGGCTGAAAGGGACTTGCTGACTGGGCACTGGGCAGCTGACAACAGCCAAGAGTGAAGCAAGTTCTCTAATGTGGTATTCATTCCTCCACTTCTCTGCCTTTTAACTTCTGCCACAAGTGTGCAAAAGTCCTACAGAAACCACTTCCTTCTCTTCCCAGCTCACAGCTAACCATGTCAGAATGGGCTTGTGCACACAGATCAGAGACAAAGGCTGATGTATGTTCACTTGGCAAAGTACCTTAGCCATTTCAGTAGAGAAACCCTAGTCTGTCTCCCTTGGATATGCAGCAGACAACATCTTCTAGAACAATTTAGAACTTGGACAATTCAGGTAGATTCTCAAATGTCAGGAAAAAGAAAAGGCAAGGTTCCTGTCCGTGATCCATGATGCAAGGGAGTTTGAACTTCTTGTGAACAGATTCTTGCCTTTTTTATTAATACATTGACAAAATCATGTATTTCATGACCTGCAGAAGAAAAATGTCACCATGGCACCTCTAAGCTCCCCCATGAACAATGAAGAGCACGACAAGGAATGAGGACAGAAAAATACAAACACTTCTCTGTGTGGTCCCTGTCCTGCTGACTTCCAGCAGGACACGTCTCACTACATGGTCAGGGACTCAGCCCCTTCCAAGGCCATATCAGAACCAGTATCCCAGTTGCTGGTACCTTCATTGCAGTGATTTACAGAAAACGAATAAAGACACATGAGGCAATTTTCAAATCTACCTAGAAAACTTAGGATCTTAAGTCTCATCTTCTTTCAAACAGTTACAAGCTTTGAAACATCTATACGGCTCCCTGAAAACAGGATTAGAAAAGTGTGTGCATTACCCCAACGTACAGATGGTGGGAACCATACAATGTGCAGATGGTAGGACCCATGTAGGTCATCTGACGTGCCCAGATCGTGCAGACTTTCGGCAGCAGACTCAGGAAATGATCCAAGGGCCCAGCATGCCAGCCCCTTGCCCTATACCGTGCTTCTTCCCACACATAACATTACCCTTTTGAGGAAGATGGTCATTTCCAGAAATAGCCTAGGCAGTGTCTTCTGCAGTGCAGCAGTCTGTTTGGGGAACACGTACTTCTCTGCAACACACATCTTCTGCCCTAAAGAAACTGCCTTCAGATGCACCGGGGAAAATGAGGCTTTTTGAGTAAACACCACCTGACTGAAATGCACTTTGTTTGAAAAGAAACTGATGGCATTCATATGGCTGTGGGCCAGGCCAGACTTCCTTCACTTCTCTTTAGACTTGTTAGTTATCTCTCATGTTACAACTATACTGATGCAATACTGTGGCTGGAAATGAAGGCAGGGGAAAATACACTTGCAAACAGGAAAATTTATTAACACTACTGTTAGCTACACGGTGTACTAGGGAAACTGAGGCACAAAGACTCCACAGGCTTTAAGAAAATCAGGAAGAGAATCTAGATGTCCATATGTCTGGGACTGCATTCCGTCAACAGGGACACAGTCATCCAGCATTTGGGAGATCCATGGAAAAGGAAGGCTGAGAAAAACAGAAGAGCTTCAATTTCTTCTGTTCTTACAGTTCTGAGTCACAAGCAGCAGCAACTAACATGAAGGCTGCAAGGTGGCTACCTCCCACAGCTCCCAGATGGCCAGACTGCTTGGGAACCAGTTCATGAACAGGTGCATTTTGTAGCCTCACTGTTAAAGGCAAACCAGAACTGGTGCCATGTTACCTTACAGCCTGTATGCTGCTTTAGTGCTGCCTAGGCATCTGGGCAATGTCCACTGGAGTTAACAGCCCCAAGAGAAATCCCAACGTCATCTGTCCTTTCCCACAACTTCTCCCTTCTTGATGGTGTAACAGATGGTAGGACATAAATGAGAAGCTTTCAGAAAATAATCGACTATTTTATGGAGAGGAACTTTAATCAAAACTGAGGCAAAAGAATTGCTCTCAGTCCACATGCCTGCTTGTCACAGAGCAAGCAGCAAAGCATAAACAAGTAATTAGGATAATGTTGGAAATCATCTAAGGCTACTTCAAACTGGATTCATAAAGCAACAGAACTGAAGTGAAATCACTTTCATATCAGAGAATGAAAGGACTGAAAGTACAGTAGGGAACACAGAAAAGAGAGATGGGAATATGTCCAGCAAGATGGAAAAAGCAGGCCTGTTCCCTCTGAGCTGATCAACAAGGCACTGTCTCATAGAGAAGAGATCCAGGCAAAGGCCAGCCAAGTGCACAGCCCTAGAGACCCACAGCCTCTGATCAAGAGAGCCCAAAATAAGTCAACAAAAACAAATCC